>NC_026008.2:31015749-31153400 GCF_000442705.2 Elaeis guineensis
AAGAAAAAAGCTAGATTTTTTGTTATTCTATAGCTTATATATATATATATGCAAGCATGAAAATAGGAAGTGATTCTTATTTAAAATATTGTTCAAGTACATGTATGTGTATGTGTAACCAATTTGGACAGCATAGCTTTTTGGTATGAAAATATTTTTGAATTAGCTTATCAGTATTTAAAAAAATTTATTGAGCATGATTTTGAAAAGGCTACTTATCAAAGTGATCAACCTATAGGGTATACCACAGTATCAGCGAAACATACAGCAGAAAAACAGCCGACACCATAAACAACAAAAAAATAGCATAAATTCAGCATGTCTAGTGGGCTCAGTAGTATCAATCGCTGCATATTGGCTTTCTATGGGAGTGGTGCTCTGTGGTGTAGTCGGCAGTAGCTCAGCAGTATTTTCTTCAAGCAAAATAATTTACTATATGATTTTATTCTTGTTTAGCATATAAAAATGTTGAAAGTATATCAATAGTATAAGTTATATGTTATGATAAGTATTAAAACTGAATTTTTCTGTTTTTTCACTGTTAGATAGATTATCCATTCAGTGGGACTTAGGTCTCATTCTCCTTTACTTCTTTTTATTGCAGACTTGAAGTACTTTAGCCAGACATAGAAAGTAGAGCATCAGCATCTTCATCAGCATCTATATTAGAAGGAGGTTGGTTATGTCGGCTAGAGTGAGAAGCACATTTTTGGATATGTTAGTTGGTGAGAGGAGCATTTTGGCCATGTTAGCTATTAAGGAGAATATTTTGGGAGGTATTGTATATTTTGGGTTGTTAAATCAAAAAATATCGATGTATTATATTTTAAAGCCACTTGTATACAGCTATGAAATGAAAAATAAAAGCTTAAAGTGTGTTTTGAATTGTATTGAGTTGATTTGTAAATTATGTTTAATTTGAACTGTAGCAGGATATGATAGATGAATAGAGTTTACTAATGGCTTATGAACCGCAGCATAAGATATTGGTAAAACTCTGCTCAACTATTATACCCTTACTCGGTTAAGGGAGTGGGGTGTGACACCTTTAGTATAATATATGGTCCCAAGATATCAAATGGTGATCTATGTGATCAGAAGAATGGCCCCATAGCAAGGCTCTAAAATTCCTCTCAATGTTAGATAAAAGAATCGTGAGAATAGGAATATGACATATAGTATAAAGAAATGGACAATAGAATGAATTGGAGCAAGGTTGCTCTACCAACTATAGATAAGATTTTCTATTTCCAACTTGCAATTTTTGCCATCACTTTGTCCGTTAGGAAGTTAAAATCAAAGGACTAATACTTCATATCTAGGATAGGCACCCTCAAGTATTTTCAAGCTCCCCTTTATGGTGAGATATTGAGCAAACCAGATATTTAGTTTTTGATGACTGAAGACATAAATGGACCAAAGTTACATATAATTTAGAGTAATTTACAGTCTACTTTGATAGAGAGCAATAGGCCAGTAAAATAGAGAGTAACATAGCTATATGTTTGACTATAGCCCGAGCCAATACACAGTCACTAGTAAATAAAATGTGCAATACCACCGGTTCTTTTCTTTGTTTATAAACTCTCAACAAGTTATTATGGACAGCATAATGTAAAAAATTTTTAAAAAAATCACAATATTGGATAAAAAGATAAAAAGATGGATTGAAAAAGGGAAAGAACCAAAGAATAGGGATGGAGGGAAAAGAAGTGTGGAGTGAAAGAAGGGAGCACCTTATTCTTTCTCTTGCTCTTCTTAAGGTTCTTGAGACCATGAACCATCTTCCCTCGGACAGCGAACATGAGAGCTTTTGATCCAAACCCTAATTCCGATCCTACTTCTAACCATGGGGCTCCAAAGAGGGCACCAATTATTAGCCCGATAGCTGTCCTCTAAAACCCTAGCCCTAATGGATTAATAAAAGAAGCAGCTAAGGTTTAAAGAATCCCATGATCAAGGAAAAATCAAATCAAACCCTTCTCGCACTTTGGAACCAAACTTATAACCATCAAAATCTGACAGTTCACTTAAATAAAAAATAATATGAAAACTTTTAGGGGTTTGAAAAAATATAAACTATTTTTTTATTAGAGCAAAGTTAGTATAAACCAACATTATTTATCTTAGTAGCAGAAATCGTAAACTGGTTTGGTACTAATATGGTATAGTATGGTTGATACATACTGATACTGGTTGATACAGCAAACCTTGAACTATAAACTATAAAGCACACATCCTTATGATACTTTGCAATGCAACTTGCTTTCTATTTTGATCCCACGAAAAGTTATATAGGAAAAGTGAAAGGTTTAAAATTTCTATTCTTATAATTATACATCTTTGATGTAAAATTACTAGTTAACTCTACTACCTATTACATAGGGTGTGTATTATTTACTTTGGACAAGCTTCATTGGTCCCACTTGACCATTGGTACCTCACCAACAAAAAATCATTTTAAAATAGCATGTCTTTAGTCTGTTTAAGTTTTCATTAATCATCCTCTATTTTCTATTCCTTAAATATTTGGAGAAAGGATCAAATTTCAATATAGCCATCTTTGAACTCTCATAACATCTTAAATTTAGAAATCAATTTATTTTGATAATTTGCTTTATGATTTCACTAGAAAGTTTGCCTTTTTTTTTAAAAAAAAAAAAGAAGAGATTTTCATTTTTAAATTTGAAACCGGACAATTTTCTCTATCTACTTGTATGCACTTTTTTACTACATTCTACCCCCTCCATAATAAGAGACAACCATGATGTAATCTATTGCGATAGATTCATCATCTAGTACATCTGCATCTTTTCATGACTAGCCTAGTGTTGTTAGAGAATGAGATGGTATTTTTCTAAAATCTTTTTTTTCTTTTTTATAGCTAAATAATCATTTTTTTCTGAGAAAACTAAGCGCATGTTTTTTTTTGTGGGTATAAGAATTAAACTAATCATATGTTACACCAATATGCTTACTAGATATTATGGAAATGAAAATTATATGCAAAAGCCACTTGCATCTATTCCTAGTTATGAATATATGGCTGATAGAACATGTGCTTGAGCATGGTCAAGCACTCAGATACCTGAAAGTGCTATATAAGCCCCAAATGTAAAGTGAAGCATTATGTAACAGCCCAATTTTAGGGCCCATGGCCTGGTCGGAAGAGGCTAGACCCATGGGATTACACGTGTTTGGCACATATTGGAGGTCGCTCCTGATTCCATTGGACATTGGGAACTTTAGGGCTTGACAAACTCAGATTAAAAGCCTTAGATTTCGTATATAAATAACTAATCTCCTCCTCCTTTGGATTATGTCCCGATTTTTCTAGTTCCCAAGCTTTTTTTTTTAATATTTTTCTTTGGATTGCCATTGGGAAGGATCGCTACAACCACCCTTATAGCCTCACCAAATTTAGATAAGGGACCAAAGCCCTTGTTTTCTTTTCTTTTCCAAGCTTATGGTCGTTGTTTGGAGTCAACAAATCGCTAGACAGATTATGAACAAAGACTCTCCTATTTTCCCTCTTCTTTTCTTGACTAACCAATGTCGGTTGTGGCTGCTATTGAGGTCATCACCATGTGCCGCTATGGATCGCCGGCCTAGGCCTTTCCGCTGTCATGTTCAAGAGGAAGAGAGGGAAAAGGGGAAAGATCCTCTGTTTTGAAGAATGAGAAGAGGGAGAGTTGTTCTCTTCTCTCTTTTTTCTCTTTTCTCTTATCTCTTCTCTCTCTACCTTTCTGTCTCTTCTTTTTCTCTCTAAGTTGATGGATCATGGGATTTGTAGAAGAAGGATCTGTAGATTAGATGGTAGACCCCTAATAGACCCTGTAGAGGATTTTAAATAAACGATTTTCACCTTATGGTTTTTTTTTTATTTTAATATTAAATTTGATTCTATAAGAGAATAATCTTTTGGATAAGAGAATGTTAAGTAGAGTCCATACCCTGGTTCTCAAATCAAGGTGTGGATTAAGTTGAGTTGTCACTGGTAGAAGTAAAAATTATTGGACATGGATCACATATTTATATAAAAGTTATTTTGTGCATCAATAATTTTTACTCTATATAGTATTTGATAGCTGCTTGTCACATACTTATTTGTTAAATATATGTGGTTCTATATGAATTTGTATACCATATAATATTTATCTTAGTTTGGATGGGCTTTGGTACTTGTGTGCATCAAATTTTGCAAAAAAGTATGATCTTAAATTATAATACTTAACAGGCATGTAATTGAATTTTATAACTAAATATTTAAGCGTGGTGCTCGAGATTAATCATTTTATTGATACCTCATCACAAGTCAGAAATGTGGTATTGTTGATGCTTCACCACGGTCCAAAAATATGACTATAATAGTTTAAAGCTGAGTACCTAAATATTACAGATCCGATATATGTTATCTTGAGATAATTATATAATTTGATGCATCACATTAAATAAGATGTGTTGCTACGCATGGCCATGGTATTTTGTGGTATGAAAGTTATCTAAGTAAAAAAAAAAAAAATCATATGATAATTTCTTAGTTATTATTATTATTATGTTGGTGTGTGATTATAGAAATTCTTACTGGGTTATAGCCCATACCCATATATTGTATTATTTTTGCAAAGACACGGAATATTTAGTTTAGATTGATTGAGCATGAAGTTCGAGTATCAGAGTTATTAGTTAATTTATTAGTTCACTTTTGAATAAGTTGATTATTTGATCATGATGAATTTTTTTTGTTAACATATTTGGTTACATATTATTGAATTGCTAGAGATATTTAAAAATTATGTTCATCTTAGGTCTTGCATGATCTCTAAGACAATGCTTTAGGATTCATGTGGTCGTGTTATATGACCGAACTAGATATTAGGTTCAAAATGTGATAATTCCTGTTGGGAAATACCCACCGACCGACCGACTGCCGGAAGGACGGCCCGACCGACCGACTGCCGAAAGGACCGACCGACTGACGGCCCGACCGACCGACTGACGGCCCGATCAACCGACAGTCGGACCGACCGATTGGCGGTCGGAGCGACCGACTGAGGATATGTCGGACGCACCTTTTCCAACCGACTGAGCCCAGAGGTCTGATGGCCGACTCATGAAAGACTCGCCGACCAACGGAGGGGCCCGACGCCATTCAGCTGGCCACCGACTTTGGGTCGGTCGGCTCCTCCAATCGCCGTACAGCCGCCAGACCTTGTCAGCTCTGACAGCGACATGCGGCACGGCTATCTAGGGGCATTGTCCCGCCGAAGGCATTGTCAACCCTGGTGATTTGACGGCCACACGGCGATATGACACTTTCACGACGACTCTGACAGTCTACAGTGAGTTGACAGTTCCTCACTTGTCTGCGCCATTAATGACGGCGCCATACCGTGCTCCACTATATAAATCGGGGAAGGCAACAGTGCAAGGGATGGGCTCCATCCCTCTCCACTTTGAATCCACAGGCTCGCTCCTCTCCCCCTCTCGATCGAGCTCTCTGTCTACATTTCACTGTTGCCCAGTCTCCTCTCTGACTTGACCGTCGGAGGGTCCCCACCGGAGCCGTCTCCGGTCAGTGTGGACTTCTCGTTTTTGCAGGTGCACGCTCCCCGGCGATCGGGCGACGAGGCGATTGGCCGCAACGATCGAGAATCACTGGATCGGCAAGGCGCTCTTCCCACCGGGAAGAGGCCTCCCCGCCACCACCGGCGGCGGAGCCCAGCTCTCCGCGCCCTGCAGTGACCACGGAGGCGCAGATTGCGGCCATCGTACGGCAGATGATCGTACTGACGGACGCAGTAAAAAGCCTCCAGCAGCAACCGGCGGCCCGTCCGATGCCCTCCAGGAGCAACCGCCGACGACCGCGTCGGTCCCTGTCGCCTCTATGCGAGCACCCCCAACAGCGCTCCCACGGAGAAGAGGAGGGACGACCATGGCGCGACGACCGACGGTCCCAGCGGCCCTCTCCTTCCCCGTTGGAATGGGCAAGGAAGGAGAAACGACCGCGCACGCCGTCGGCCACCCTCTCAGAATCTTCCGAAGACTCCACTCCCGGGGTCTCCCAGCATCGAAGGGCGGACGACTACGAGCGCCGGTTCGAGGAAATCGACCGCCGACTCACCCAGTTGCAGATGGACGGCCAGAAGTCTTCGAACGACGTCGACTTCCAGACCGCCCAACCTCTCTCCCGACTGGTCCTCGATGAGCCAATTCCTAGTCGGTTCAAAATGCCGCACGTGGAGCCATACGACGGCTCCACCGACCCAGTCGACCACCTCGAGAGCTATAAAGCTCTCATGACGATCCAAGGGGCAACCGACGCTCTTTTTTGCATCGACTTCCCCGCCACACTCCGCAAGGCTGCCAGGGCCTGGTACTCCGGTCTCCGATCGGAAAGTATCCACTCCTTCGGGCAGCTCGAGCACTCGTTCGTGGCCCATTTCAGCACCAGCCGAAAGCCGCCGCGAACGTCGGATAGCCTTTTCTCCCTCAAGCAAGGGGAAAATGAGACGCTCCGACACTTCGTGACGCGATTCAATGCGGCCACGCTTGAGGTCCGGGACCTCAACGAAGACATGGCTGTCTCAGCCATGAAGCGGGACCTGAGGGCGTCCCGATTCACCTATTCTCTGGACAAGACCCTCCCCCGGACATATGCCGAGCTACTGGAGCGCGCATACAAGTATATGCGCGCGGACGAAGGAGCGTCCGACCGACGCTTGGCCGAGCCCAGAGGCCCGAAAGAAAAGCAGAGGAAAGGTCGGGAGCCCGCCGAACCTAGCAGGCCCCCGATCGATAGTCGGGTCTCGCCACCCCGACGAATCCAAAAGTCACCCCGGCCACAGACTCCGAGGCCGGCACGCCCCAGGTATGACTCCTACACTCCTCTCTCCGCTCCTCGTGTGCAGATCCTGATGGAGATCGAGGGGGAAGAATACCTGCGACGGCCTCCGCCTTTGAAGGCAAAGGGCCTCGACCATCGAAAGTACTGCCGATTTCACCGAAGCCACGGCCACGACACCGAGCGGTGCATCCAGCTGAAGGATGAGATCGAAGCTCTCATCCGCTGGGGGTATCTCGGCAAATTTTGGAAGGGTCCGCCGACCCAACCAGTTGCCGATCGACGACCCCAGCCGACTGAAGAAGCGGCGAACAATCAGCCGACGGTCGGAGTCATCAACATGATCTCCAAGCGGCTGGGCCCGGAGACGTCTGCGGGAGGGGAGCTGACGAAAAAGCCACGCCCGGACGACGTAATCACCTTTACGGAGGATGACATTCAGGGCATCCAAACTCCCCACGACGACGCTGTTGTTGTGTCGGCAACAATAGCCAATTATGATGTAAAATGAATTTTTGTTGATAATGGAAGTTCAACGAATGTTTTGTTTTACTCGACCTTCTCCCGAATGCAACTGTCAATTGACCGACTTAAGAGGGTCTCCGTGCCCCTGATCGGCTTTGCCGGAGACGCTGTCACGACAGAGGGAGAAATTACCCTGCCCGTGACGGCCGGCACCGAACCACGGCAAAGCACGGTCCACTTAACTTTCGCGGTCGTCCAAGTTCCTTCGGCCTACAACGCCATACTCGGACGGCCCGGATTGAACGCCCTCAGGGCAATCGTCTCGACGTACCATCTCCTTGTTCGGTTTCCGACCAAAAATGGAATCGGAGAGATGCGCGGAGATCAACAGCTCGCCCGACGATGCTTCCAAATCTCCGCTCAAAGCGACGAGTCGAGGGGTTCTCTGACAATCGACAAGCTGGACCAACGGGAGGAGGAAGAACGAGGTTCGCCGGCCGAGCAGCTCGAGGCGATCCCGATAGGAGAAAATCCTGACAGGAAAGTTTGGGTCGGCTCCCAACTGTCCGACACCGAACGACGTCGACTGACGGAGCTGCTGACGGCCAATGCCGACATATTTGCTTGGTCGGCGGCAGATATGTCGGGCATCCCCCCAGAAATCATAACCCACCGACTCAACATCGACCCGACGATGAGACTGGTGAGGCAGAAGAAAAGGTCCTTCGCTCCAGAAAGGCAGAGGGCCATCGACGAAGAAGTGGACAAGCTACTCGAAGCAGGCTTCATCCGAGAATCCACGTATCCCGATTGGCTCGCCAATGTTGTCATGGTCAAAAAAGCCAACGAAAAGTGGAGGATCTGCATCGACTACACCGACCTCAATCGAGCCTGCCCAAAAGATAGCTTCCCGCTTTCCAAGATCGACCAGCTAGTGGATGCGACGTCCGGATTTCGACTGCTCAGCTTCATAGACGCCTTCGCCGGGTACAACCAGATCCAGATGGTGCCTGAAGATGAGGAGCACACCGCGTTCGTGACTCCCAAGGGCCTCTACTGTTATCGGGTGATGCCCTTCGGACTGAAGAACGCCGGCGCCACCTACCAGCGACTTGTCAACAAGGTCTTCAAAGATCAGATCGGGCGCAACATGGAGGTGTACGTGGACGACATGCTGGTGAAGAGCACGCAGATCCCGGACCATGTTCAGGATCTCGAGGAGACCTTCCACACCCTTCGACGACACCGAATGAAGCTCAACCCGACCAAGTGTGCATTTGGGGTGACCTCAGGGAAGTTCCTCGGATTCCTCGTTTCTCAGAGAGGGATTGAGGCCAACCCTGAGAAGATAAAGGCAATCCTCGACATGCGTCATCCGAACACCAAGAAGGAGGTCCAACAGCTGAACGAAAAAATTGTCGCTCTTAGCCGATTCATTTCTCGATCAGCTGAAAGGTGCCTCCCGTTTTTCAAAACTTTGCGCCACGCAAATGGATTTTCTTGGTCGGATGAGTGCCAACAGGCCTTCGAAGACCTGAAGAGGTACTTGGCTTCCCCACCGCTGCTCGTAAAGCCGCAGGTCGGGAAAACCCTATATCTCTATTTGGCCACATCTTCTGAGGCGATCAGTTCGGTGCTCGTCCGAGAAAACGAGTGCCGAACCCATCAGCCTATCTACTACACCAGCAAGGTGCTCCACGACGCAGAGGCCAGATACTCGAAGACGGAAAAGATAATTTTTGCCCTGACCGTCTCCGCGCAACGACTCCGTCCATACTTCCAGGCCCACGCCATAGTGGTGCTCACCAACCAGCCCCTGAGGGCGATACTGCGCCAACCCGACACATCTGGACGACTCGCGAAGTGGGCGATGAAGCTCAGCGAGTTCGACATTCAGTACCGACCAAGGCCTGCCCTGAAAGCTCAGGTCTTGGCCGACTTCATCGTCGAATGCCCGACAACCGACCAAGGGTCGGGAGCTGAAGACCCGGGATGAGATGCGGTCTCCGAGCCAGACCCGATCTCCACCTGGGTACTCCACATCGATGGAGCCTCAAACGCTCAGGGAAGCGGGGCCGGGCTCCTGCTCACGAATTCGGATGGGGTGGTCATCGAGTACGCCCTTCGGTTCGACTTCAAGGCCTCCAACAACCAAGCCGAATACGAGGCACTCCTCGCCGGCTTGAGGATGGCAAGGGAGCTGGGCGTCGACAGCCTCCGGGCATTCTCCGACTCTCAGCTGATCGTAGGGCAGGTCAAGGGCGAATTCGAGGTGCGGGATCCGACCATGGTCAAGTACCTTCAGGAAGTGAAGGACCTCGTGGCACGCCTCAAGTATTTCGAAATCTTCCACATCCCAAGGTCGGAGAACGCCCGTGCCGACGCACTCTCTAGACTGGCGACGTCGGCCTACGACTCTTTGGGTCGGACGTTCGTGGAGAACCTTGAGCAGCCGAGCATCGATCGGGTCGAAGAAGTATAGCAGCTAACGTCCGAACCAAGTTGGATGGACCCGATCGTCCGGTACCTGACCGACGGGATCAGTTCCGAAGATCCTGCGGAGGCCAAGCGACTCCGATGGTCGGCCTCACAATATGTCATCATGGATGGCCGACTTTACAAGAGGTCGTTCTCCCTTCCCCTGCTTAGGTGTTTGGGACCGACCGACGCCGACTATGCTCTCCGAAAGGTTCACGAAGGAATTTACGGAAACCACCTGGGGGGCAAGTCCCTAGCCTACAAGGTCTTGCGACAGGGCTACTACTGGCCTACCATGAAGAAGGATGCGGCCGAGTTGGTCCGGAGGTGCGAGCCATGTCAAAAGTACGCCAATGTTCAACACCAACCGGCCAGCCAAATTGCCCCTATTGTCGCTCCGTGGCCCTTCGCCCAGTGGGGGGTCGACATTCTCGGTCCTTTTCTACCAGCGTCGGGCCAGAGAAAGTTCATCGTGGTCGCCATAGACTACTTCACCAAGTGGGTGGAGGCCGAACCATTGGCGCAGATCATCGAGCGGAAGATGGAGGACTTTATCCAGAAATCCATCATCTTCAGGTTCGGATTGCCGCACACCATCATCACCGACAACGGACGGCAATTCGACAATCAGGACTTCAGAGACTTCTGCGCCAGGTTCCACATTAGGCACCGACTGACTTCAGTCGGGCACCCCCAGTCCAACGGCGAGGTCGAGGTGACCAACCGAACCTTGCTCCACGGACTCAAGACCCGACTAAACGAAGCCAAAGGTCTCTGGGTCGACGAGCTGGGCTCCGTTCTGTGGGCTTACCGAACGACCCCCCGCGTTCCGACCGGAGAGTCGCCTTTCAGTTTGGCCTATGGAACGGAGGCCATGATCCCGCTCGAGATTGGCCTGCCATCTTCGAGGGTCGAGCGGTACCAAGAGCCGGACAACTCCGAGAGTCGGAGGGCCGACCTAGACCTCCTCCCCGGACTACGATACGAGGCCCAAATTCACATGGCTTCGTACCGACAAAGGGTCGCTCGGTATTACAACGCCAAGGTCAGACCGAAGTTTTTCAGGCCTGGCGACTTGGTCTTGAGGAAGGCAGAAGTGTTGAAGCCCTTGGACCAAGGAAAGCTGGCCCCCAATTGGAAAGGACCCTACAAGGTAGCAGACACCTACGGTCCGAGAGCCTACCGACTGGAGACCCTTGAGGGGAAGTCCATTCCCCAAACTTGGAACGCCGACAACTTGAAGCTGTATTACCAGTGAACTTTGTAATTCAATAGTCGGAATACAAATTCAGTTTGAAAGTTCGGAGTTTTAACTCTTCGACTAATGATCGGTGCTCATCAAGGTCAAGCCCCGACGTGACGATATGGACTTAGTGTCCTCCGGGAACCAACGGCCTTATCGCCGGTGATCCATCGGACCCTTACAAGGACCGATGAACTCTTATTGACGGGAGTTGACACTCCTTCGACGATGCGTCGGACCCTTACAAGGACCGATGAACTCTTATTGACGGGAGTTGACACTCCTTCGACGATGCGTCGGACCCTTACAAGGACCGATGCACCCTCATGGACGGGAGTTGACATCCCTTCTACGGTCGAACTTTCGGGCCAAACCATCGGCTGACAAGCTGATCGGGCCCCGACCAAAGAGAGGCGAAAAGCCTACGCGACTGACGTCGCGACTTCCGACCAGGCTACGGCCGGTCGAGGGATATTCGGCTTACCACCGTCTATCGCATAACGCGATCTTAGTCGCATCCACGACTTGCCGACCGACCTACGGCCGGCTGAACGACATTCGGCTTGCTACCGTATGTCAAAAAATACAGAACGAGTACCCAACGCAAGAGCATGGGGATCCGACTTGTTGTCGTTCCCCCGACACTGCGCCGGGCAACATTCGACTGAACGTGTCTATGGAAGCCCGACTACCGAACCTTTGCCAGGTTCGGTCGGCTCCCGACTCAACAAGACGCGCCCGACCGATGAGCTCGACTATCAGAAGCCGACCCAGAGTCGGGACCTACCCTTCCTTCGTAGCGGCACGAGTTGCCGAACGTCCTACCGACTTATGTGAGTTGGCAACTTACACAAATTAATGACTCACTAAGGCATTCAACTACACATTTGGAAGAAGGAGACAAAGGGAAAGCAGAAGAAATTTTCATTCAAAATTTTCATTCAAAAAGTACAAAGTCGGGTCGAAGCCCGATTACATGTATTCCAAAAAATAGAAAAGTAAAGGAAAGTCGGTACGGCCCGATCACCCATCTGAGTCGATCTCCTCGATCGATGGGAGATCAGGGATGATTGGTGTGTCGGCCGCAAGTGGAGCCGGGTCGACGGCTGAAGTCGGTCCTTCGGTCGGTGGGGGACTGGCAGTCGGCGCCGCTTCCTCCGGGACGACTTCCTGCGCAGCAGCTACGCCTCCCGACGGCTGGTCGGCCATCTCCTCGGTGGCTTCCTCCTCGGCCCTCGGTGGGACGATGCTGCTAAGGTCGAGCTCCGAATACAAGGCCCGGACTGCCTCCCGACCATCCTCGTACCCCACCCAGTACGAGGTGAAACCCGACTCGAGCATCTCCTCCCGATATTGGTCGGAGACCCTGAAGTCTTCAACCGCCCGGTCGGCTGACTCCTGCGCCGACGTTGCCTCTTCCTCCGCCCGGCCGAGCGCTTCCTTCGCCGACTCCGCCTCCGCCTTTGCTATGTCGGTGTCGGCTTGGGCGATCGAAAGTTCCTCCTCAGCCTTGGCGAGCTTCTCCAGGCTCACCCGAAGCTGCTCGCGCTCTCCTTGGAGTTCGGCGGTGGCGCCGTCCCGCTCGTGCCGAAGACGACGCACGGCCCGACCCTTATGTCTGGCCTCCTTCTTGGCCGACCTAAGCTCGGACCCAAGCCGGGAGACCTCGTCTACTAACTTGGCCTCCCGGTCGGCCGATTGCTGAAGGTGGTCGGCCAACATCGCCCTCTCGGCTTCGGCCGCCGCCGACCTCTCCTTATAAGCGGCCCAGACATTGCCGAACCTCCGGTACCCGGCCTCCAATTCTGACATTGTATAGATCAGCTGCCGATTGCAAATGCTTCGTCAGGATCACATAACAAGAAAAATTTTTAAGGAAAAGAGGAGGTGATGCGAAGCTTACCTCGACCATAGTCGGATAGAACCTGGACAGCATCTCGGTTACCTGCCGAGATCTCAGCGACTCAACGTCGGTCGGAAGAAGAATCCCCTGGCACAACCTCCTCGCCAGGTTGTGGTCGGCCAATGCCGACGCGCCTTCGGGGAACTGTGCGCTGGGCGGCACAGATCGGCTCCCCGACCTTGTCTCGTCCGCGGGGTCCATCGGGGCCTTCCCTCGATCGGCCGCCCCGACCGACGGAACTGGCAGCGAGGGGATGCTCGAAGTAGAACCAGCACCCCCCGCTGCGGCCACAGACACCGCCGGATGATGTTCGGTTTCCCGAACTACATCAGGCTCCACCGCTTCCGGTGATGCCGCCGACGTTCCTTCGGCTGCTTCACCCATCGGCCTCTCCTCCGAACGCGTCGCCGGAGCCGCGAGCGCGATGACGGGCTCGGATTGATCGGTCACCGACACTTCGATGACCGGCACCGCTGGAGCAGGCTTCTTCGGGGGGCGCGAAGGTCCGGCCCCCGACGCTGGCCTCTTCCTCGTCGCGAACTGCCGTATCTCCGCGTCTGTCGGCCGCATTCTTGGAGGTGTCCCTACAATACCGACAAAGGTGTTAGCTAAAGGACCGGACTAAGGGTCGGATGAAAAGGAGACCGAAAAATCGGACGATACCTAGTCGGGGGACCAAGCTTAAGCCGGCGTCATAGAGAGCTTATTCGGTAACAAGCTCCCTCTGCTTCGGGACCGACATATCTTTTAGTCGGTGGAAGTCCTCCCGGTCGTCCGCTTCCACCCGACTGTTGTCATTAGCTTCGGTTCGGGGCACGCCCCAGTGAGAAGGAAAGCCCCAAGAAGACGGAGAAGAAACAAAGAAGAATTGATTCTTCCACCCATGAATGGACGATGGAAGACCGGTGATGAAGGAAAGACCCTTCCGGGGGTTGAAGAGCCACCACCCTCGGGCTTTAGGGTGGGGTCAGAGCACAAAGAAGGCCCGGAAGAGAGAAATGCGAGGGTTGGTCGGCAAAAGCTGACACAACAAAGCAAAACTGATGATGAGACGGACTGAGTTCGGCGCTAGTTGCGCCGGACAGAGTCCGTAATAGTTCAGAAGATTCCGGACGAACTCCGGAATCGGGAGCCGAAGACCTGCGCGGAGGTCCTCGACATAAAGCGCCAGCTGACCAGGCGGAGGGCTGTTAACCCGACCGCTGGCCCTTGGGGCGGACAGTTGAAACTGCTCCGGGATGCAATATTGCTCCCGAAGCCGATCAACATTCGGCCCCGAAAGCGAGGAAGCCTCATCTTCCGGAGTCGAGCGGGAGTCGTCAGTCGGGTTCCCCGACCGAGCTCCCTGAGTCGGATTCCTGGCCATTGCACCGGAACCGAATGAGGAAGAAATAGAGAAGAAGAAGAAATGGAGGAGAAGAAGAAGGTGAGGGGGACAAAGAGGAGACCACGAACCGGAGGAGCTCTTCTGGAAGCAAGAAAGCTCTGCCCGCGACGACTGAGAAATCGCCCGGACAGAGTTTCGACAGCAAAATGGCAGTGGTGGGGTCTTGGGTCTGAGGGGTCCTATATATATAGGCCCGACCGACGGCCAAGATGACTCCGCGCCGATCGAAGCTCCATGGATGCGCGACACGTGGCGGCCTCCGGGTGGCTGAGGATTTGGCGCACCCCGTCCCAGGACGGCCGCACCGCCCATATTAAATGCGGGGGGCGCCGGCCAACCACCTTCGACACGCGGCACGTGCGGACGCAGTTCCGCATTTATGCGCCCGCGCCGATTCGCGTTCCCGATGGGATGCCTGACAGCGCCCCACACTCCCACGATCGGCGCTGGATATCCCGTCGTCTGACGCCGTATCGTCCGACGCCCGATCTTCTGACACCGACGTAACGTCTGACGACGACAAGATGCGACGTCTGACACCTGACGCCGACGTGACTTCTGACACCGACTAAACGTCCAGATCGCTTGGCATTTATGAGGCGTCTGACATCGGATCAGCCGGCGGTACGGTCGGATCTGTGCATACGACAACCCCACTCCTAGTCGCCTAGGATTGCTACCCGAGTAAGAGCATCGGCCAGCTCACCATCCGACTTAGGAGTGGAGGGGGGCAACTGTTGGGAAATACCCACCGACCGACCGACTGCCGGAAGGACGGTCCGACCGACCGACTGCCGGAAGGACCGACCGACTGACGGCCCGACCGACCGACTGACGGCCCGACCGACCGATTGGCGGTCGGAGCGACCGACTGAGGATATGTCGGATGCACCTTTTCCAACCGACTGAGCCCAGAGGTCTGATGGCCGACTCATGAAAGACTCGCCGACTAACGGAGGGGCCCGACGCCATTCAGCTGGCCACCGACTTTGGGTCGGTCGGCTCCTCCAATCGTCGTACAGCCGCCAGACCTTGTCAGCTCTGACAGCGACATGCGGCACGGCTATTTAGGGGTATTGTCCCACCGAGGGCATTGTCAACCCTGATGATTTGACGGCCACACGGTGACATGACACTTTCACGGCGACTCTGACAGTCTACAGTGAGTTGACAGTTCCTCACTTGTCTGCGCCATTAATGACGGCGCCATACCGTGCTCCACTATATAAATCGGGGAAGGCAACAGTGCAAGGGATGGGCTCCATCCCTCTCCACTTCTCGACTTTGAATCCACAGGCTCGCTCCTCTCCCCCTCTCCCCCTCTCGATCGAGCTCTCTGTCTACATTTCACTGTTGCCCAGTCTCCTCTCTGACTTGACCGTCGGAGGGTCTCCGCCGGAGCCGTCTCCGGTCAGTGTGGACTTCTCGTTTTTGTAGGTGTATACTCCTCGGTGATCGAGCGACGAGGCGATTGACCGCAATAATTTCAATAGCTAATTGGAATCTCTATGTTTGTGTTTACTCTATCTCAACATGCACTAATTTTCCTCAACCAAGTATGGGCAGCCTCGAAGTAGTTTCTCGTACCATATTTAATGAAAGTGATCAATCATGTGCTGTCTTCTTTAGTACTTCTTCATGATTATATGTTGTTCTTAAGCCTCTTTAAATCTGTAAAATTAGATAAGTGATTTATATTTGAGAGATGAGTCCAAATAATTGCAGGTACAAAAACCCTGAGGAAATTTTTATGTTTGACCTCAAGAACATGGTATTAGAACATCATGCTGTGGATTGGATACATTCCACATTAGGCAAGCACAAGAGGAGGCCAGAATAACCAATTGAATTAGAGCAAGGGAGATCCTGTTGTTGGAGATTTACACTGTGCCACATGATTGATAAGGAGCCCATAGAAGTATGGTATTACATATGTCTAGTATACAGAAATATTAAATTCAACATGTACGTAGAAAGATATTAGTTGTGCAATATCTAATAAAAATTTAAACTAGTTTTGATTAATTTGCGTATTGGTGAAGCTTATACTTTGAAACTGCAAGAGCAATATGGGACACCTGCAGCGTTACATTTTGCCCGTGTAAGAATAAGCATGAAGCTGTTCCTATCTGGTGGTTGGAGATACACTACATTTCCTTTGATTCTCTCATCTTTAAACTGAAAAAATAATGTTTATCTAACCTCTTCTTACCTTGTACAAATGATTAAGGCTAGTACTAACTTCTGAGGAAAGTCACAATTATGGGAAGAGGGAGGCTGCATGGCAGTGTGGAAGTTTTTTATTGGGTACCATGGATTTGTAATCTACATCATTTTCTATTGACAGATGCTCTGTTATATCATTGAATATATACATACACGTACATGACATCCAATTTTCTTCAGAACTTGGCTAATCATATTTGTGCAAATGGAACCCTTTGTAACCATAGCCTTTTCAGTTCATAAATTTAGCTTGATCTTTCAAATGTCTCTGATTGACTAATAGTAGGGCCACCAAGTAATAGACATGAGATTTTTGTGCAAATGGATTCCTTTATTCTCTGTAACTCGGCATAATTTACCTCATTGGGACCCTGATATGAGATTATTAATGCCTCCATATTCTTATGTCGGCTATAGATGGGTTCATTAGGCTGTATTAACATGTATATATAATAATATCTATTAATTCTTCTTCTTTTATATATGTTATAATTTGCACAAGCATGAAGTCAATTTCCGACAATTTTGAAAACAACCCATATGCATGCAAATGTCTTGTTCTCTGTTCTATCATTCTCAGTTCTCTAAATATCTCAATACTGGATTGAAGAACAATAAGTACTTATATTTGTTCAATTCTGTAAGTCTTATAATGGTTGTCTTGCGAATGTGTTGCAGAGATTGAAGGAATCCAAATCAAAAGAAAGAAAATCCCAATTCAAGATTTGGCAAAAATTAAGCAGCAACTGTATTCAGCTTGGGACCCAAGCAAAGCCGGATGAGGACCCAGAGAAGAACTTGCAAACCGTAGAGCCGCCCAGAGAGCAGAAAAAGGTCAAATGACTTGGATCATTGCCTTACCTAAGTTTGCAAGACAACGCCTCCTCTTTGACTTGCTTATTATATTGGCGGCTTTAGATTTTTCTCATGTAGGACTAGTTTTCTTCCATATAAATTACTAAGAGATGATGTAAATGCCCAAATCTTAGAACAACATGAAAATTATTTTGGCTTTGTTTTGTAAAGAAAAAGAGATTTGTTTTGAGAATCAGCAGCCCTGAAACTTTTCTAACACCTAATTTCCATGTATGGTTCCTTATGTGGTCCAAATCCGACCTCCAATCATGAGGTGACACATGACATCTAGAGAGAAAAAAAAATTCTTTAGTTGAATGAGTTTTCCACTGGAACTATGACTCAACAGTCAACACCGAGGGGATCAGAACTCATTTATAAAAAAGGGCTTCATGTATCAAATACACATACAACACCATACAATAACATACAATACTCTCCTCTTTTTATTTTAGATATTATTCTCCTCTGATGTTCTCCCAAGTCTTCTCGCTGACTTAGTATCCAAACTTTCCATTGGCCAAGTTTTCACCCCAAATGAATAATTGAAGATGATAAAATGGTCAATTAAATATCTGTTGCCGTTAAAATCCGAGTTGAAAATCATCTAGACTTTTATAAGCCATGGTGACTGTTAGTTATTATAATCACAGAAATAGAGAACTACAGAGTTCACAAGAGAAAGCCCCTTTTCAGGTCCTCTACTTTTTGGACAAATCAAAGAGTCATAAAACGAAGCCCACTCTTGGGGACCTTTCCAAGCAATTAACTATCAAATTAGAATGATTACCATTATAATGAGTCAATGAAAATGATCAGGTTACAACCTTTTCTACTTGATACCATCAAGGGATCCAAAGACCAGCAACCTATACCATTTTAAGAAAACAAAAAATTAGGAATCTTTCTACGCCCAGTTAGGAAACTAGTGTATATGAAACGCGACGTCATCATCAAATGGAGTGGCTCCACAGAGGCATGTCAGCACCGCCGTCCATCTCATCCCAATTATTCCCTCCGCCTCCGGCCGCCACCGCCGACGGCGGCTCCACAAGCAAGGCCTCCGCCATACTAGTGTAGTAATAACCGTGCAGCCCCAATTCCATGTCGTCGTAAAACATAACATCGACCCCACCATCGCCTCCGCCGCTGCCGAAGCCGTCGCTAGGCTCCTCGGGCGATTGCTTCGGCATCGCCGGCGCCTCCAACGAGCTCTCCATCTCCACCGCACCAGTGCTGGAAACAGCGACGCTATCCGCCTTCGGCGAGGGTCGGAAAGCCTCAGCAGCTTCGACGGCGGCCTTCTGGATGTCCTTGGTGGTGGAAAACTGGGGAAGCGTAGGAAGCAGCCAAGCAGAGTCGGCGAAGTTCAGGCAAGCCGAACGGCCACGTAGGGCAATCGCCGCGACGTCGTGGGCCCGCGCGGCCATCTCGGCGGTCGGGAACGTCCCCAGCCAAATCCGCGACTTCTTGTTCGGCTCCCGGACCTCGCACACCCACCGCCCGGCTGGTCCCCGCCGCCGGACCCCCTTGTAAACAGGATGCCGCGTCTCCCGGAACTTGGTACGCCCCGCCGGCCGTTTCGGCGGCGCCGAGGACACCGTCGCAAATCCATACTCCGCTGACGTGGATGGCGAACCCGAGTCACTGCGGAAGAACTCCATCGAATACTTGGATCACTTGATTCCGAAATCGTTCGAATTGGTCAGTAGGGAGTGCAAGAAGAGTGGAGTTTATATAGGAGGAATAGAGTGAGCTGAAATTTTTGGTGGGAGATAAGGGGGAACAAGGGGGGGGTGGGGGGGGGTGATAAGTATTGGGAGTGGGGAGGGGGTCAAACGCGGCACACGGAGCGGACAGGGTGGGGGCGTGGCGGTGGGCGGGGGCCAGCTGGATGCGGGACGAGGGACGAACAGGGGGCGGTACCTTTCGCGCGAAGGAAGTGGAACCTTCCGTATCTTTCGCGAGAAGGAAGGGGATCCTTCCTCCACGCGGATCCACCGTCGGATTGCACACTAGCGGATTGTTCGGAGTGGTTTGAGATGTGTGCTTTGGGCGATCCGACGGTTAACATAGCGAAAGAAGAGAAATCGTTCTTTCGGGCGGAAGATACGACGTGAACCCGGCGGACGACCTACCGTTTTTATTTTAATTATTTTGACATTTTAAGTTATCGGGACGTGGCGCGTGGCGAGTCCGGGTGAGGGGAACCTGCTTTCTAGATGGAGGAATTCTGTGTTACGGCCACTGGCTTTGTCTTTGGCCGTTTTGGGTCATGCTCTTTGAACTGACGTTAGCATGGAACGGTGATGGTCTTGGTTTATCAGTCGTGACCGAGAGCATGGGCAGGAAGCAGGGGAGGGGCCGTATCTGACGAGCCGGGTAGGTAAGGGCTGATGTACGGATCATTTCATCGCTGCAACATACTGTGACAGCTGGTATTTTACTTAAAAAACTAGAGCATGGCACTTAATATTATTTTATTTTTAATCAAAAATAAAAAATATATAATAAATAATAAATATTAAAAAAATCTTAATTTTTGATTTCGTTGTTAAAAATTTATGTATTGGCGGAGGAATCAAATGGAAGTAAGTACGAGAAATGCATAAAAGAGATTATATCTTCATCATCATGTACACAATATGATGGTATATTATATTATTCATCTCATTTTGTTTCTATAGATCTCATTTATTATATGTTCATTTCAGATTTTCATCCGATCATATAATCTCAGTTTGTTCTTATGTTGCACTACTGACACCATAATATAGGATATAATTTCTCTAATTTAGTTTGATTCCATATTAAGGAGAAAAACTCATCTGCTTGAATCATATAAAATGACATATTAAAAAATAATCTTTTATTAAGATTTGGCCAACATAGAGCCTATTAATTAATTAAGCTCGTGCATATCAATAATTCTTCCTATCCCAGATTGTTTGTCAAACTCTTCTGATGCCTAGGACCTTCCAAAGCGTTTCAAAGATCTAGCAATGATTAATACCCGCAAGCCACTTTCTGCGTGAAATCTTGAAGTGGCTTTATAACCCAATAGACATAATATAGTTGAACCTATCCTCAGTCTAATTTATATGCATGAATCGGCATGGGGCTAATGTTAATTAGGTTACACCTTAATTTAATTTGACTTAAATATGTCTCAAATTGGCTTTAGGTCAAGAATCAAACCCTGATCCATTTCAATAACATACCTGCATTGGGCTAGACTTTTACTTCTAGTATAAGTCCACTCAATTGCATCTATATTTCAATACTGTATGCGAAATTTTAACTTAATTTGTTAGTTTCCAATAGGGCTTAATTTTATCGAATACATAACTAATCTAATTAAGACTCAGATTCAGGATTCGAACTCATGCCCAACTTGTGGAGCCCACTTACAACCGTGACGTTCTGATATTTTTTCAGCCAATTAGCACAGAATTTTCAGTGTGAACTCCGAATCCTTCATCAATCGGCAATCTCTGCGAAGCTTCGACCAGTGACTACGTGTCACATCGAGACGAGAGCAGACTTTTTCCGACAGCTGACCTCCCCCCGTAATCTTATCCGCCATGTTACGTGCCACTGAGATTCCAGACGGATTTGGCCACGTTTTTGACAGTTGGAGTCCGTTGGGCTCCTCCCGCGTTTACGCGTTTTTGTGGGCGGTGCGCGCGAGAAAAAACTGGGCCCGGATTCCGACAACGAACCGACCGATGCCTTGTTTTGAACCTTCCTCCCACTCTCCGTTCGTGCACTCCTCCTATTATTTTAACTGCTTGTTTCCTGATTCCAACGGCCGAATCCACCAACTGCCCTTCTCCGCCAACTATGGGCAAGGCTCATGGATTAGCTGTCTGTTCTTGGAGAGCGACTGGCCTTTGTTGTTGTAGCTGCCAGTCTGTGATTGGTGCGTTCTGGGCTCCACCAACTTGTTGACCAATGAGATGGTGACATGTTAGAATAGGAGGCTGGTTGGTGTTTGGGAGGAGACAGTAGATGCCATGGTGGATGAAGATTTTGGCTAGGTACCTCTTAGTTTTAAGGAAAGGACAAGGGATGGGCGGTGCACACCTTTGAACTGCTAGCTTTTGTGGTATCTTTGACTGGTGACCATGGAACGATGAAGTCCAGAGTTGATGCACCTTTTGCTAGCTTTGCAAACTTTTTCTAGGACCTGAGTTTCTCTTTTCCTTAGTCCTAGGAATGGCCCACCATCAATGGAAACATGGAGGATAAAATCCAAGGGGATCCCTGGATGCCATCATTTTTTTTTAATTTTTTTAATTTTTTTCATCCGAGACCTGTTTTCTTCTTATTTTATTTGTGTTTATTTAAACCACAGTGCCCTCCTGCCTTAGGCCAAATGACAGGGTGGATGAGGATACGTAAACAAAAATTTATTACCTATATTACCTGTACCACGTGACCATGCATACAATCAATCACGGTCGCTAATTTTTATAAATTTCATTCGTCAAACATGCATCTCCATGCACCACCATAATAACCAAAAGTTACAATTAGCCATGTTCATGGCTATATAATGTATGTAGTATAGATAAAATTTTTTTTTACATAAATTCAGTTTTAAAATTTATTGTACGTAAAGAAATTATGCACCCAATGAAAAATTTGTAATATAGAGGGGGATGGAAGATAGAAAAATATTGGAGCAAAATAGAAGTTTTGATATTGTACAATCCTAAAAAAATAGTGTTTCTCCCCAAAGAAAATTTATAATGTACCCATTTTGTAGGACTTCAAAGACCAAAAGATTTTTTGAACGAATAAATATTATCTCCTCTAAAGATATATTTTTTTAAACTAAAATTCTATATCTTGGTACCCAATATCTAATGGCATAACATTTTTATAGTTCGAAGCCAAAACATAAATCTCATTTTCCATCTTAAATCACCTGTTTTCAACTTGCTCAATTTCTCACTTTTATGCTTGTTCTTTTTTTTTTTTTGAAAAAATCTTACCAATTTACTTGCACCATTTTAATATTTAATTACTTCTTACTTCACATCTATAGGCTAAGTAGTTTATTTTACTTTAAAATATATAAAATTAAAATCCATATTATTATTATTATTATAAAATCTTTATTTCTTAAAAAAAATCATATAAAAATAAAGATATTTTTGTTCAACGTACAATAAAGATATTAAATTAGAAAAATATTTATATCAAAATTGATATTGCATCTAACCTCTGAACATGCAGGTCCCCAGAATCCCTGTGAATAGGATAAGATATATATATTTCTAATACGGACCTTTTTTTTTTTTCTCTGATGCACTGATGCGGACCTCTACAATTCAGTTCCGGTTGGTAAAATTAAAAACCATCAATCCTGGTATATCACGTGTCATGTCAGCTCTGAAGAAAAAAATTGATAAAAGGATACCAGTTTACCGGGCGTCCACCCACAACGTCCTCGCATGAAGGTGGGAGTATAAAGTATTAGTTGGCATGGGCCGTATAAAGTATCAGGTGGGAGTATAAAATATAAGTGAGTCGTATAACCCAAACCGTGCACAGCTAATGGGTGATTAATTGGCAGGACTCAGGACATGTGGAACAACATAAAACCATGTTTTTCAATAGTTGGTCCGCAATGTTACAGCTGTTTTGAACTAATTATTCTCTTGGCTTCCCCTTTCGGGGAGCCCAACTATCGAAGTCACACTATATGCTAGAAGTGAGCAATGTCATGCCACGATCATGCACAATTAATTAAATGCAAATGAAAGACCCATATAATGTTTCCATAAAAATAAAGACGTACAATGGAGAAGAAATAAATTATAATATAAACAGAAAAAATTTGATAAAACTCGATAAGTTGCGCGTAGATGGAGCTGAACTTTGTGAAATTTGAGTTGTCTATGAAATTGAGATCCACTTTAATGCAGGGCGTTCGTTAATGCCCGCCCATGTGTGCCTGACCTGAAATTGGCATGTTCTAATTTGGAAATGATGAGTCAATTTGGATGTAGACTTGTCGGACGAAAAATAGGTCCAAAAATAGACCCACAAAATCCCCCAGACGACTTATGAGTCCATTAAATAATTACTCTGCTTGGTTCAACCTAAACTGGTCATATATTATAGCAAGGTATAGGTTGGATCTTTGTGAACCCGATTTGATGCATGCAACCAAATCTAAACTGGATGGTTCACTTGGTACTTAAAGTATTATTTTACTTTTACAATCTAGAGATATCTTATTAATGATGAATATTTTGAGAGCATGATTGAATGTAGGTGAGCTTTCCAAATAGTAATACGTGCTTGAATTTTAGATCGGCCAAGTCTCTAATCTCAATGCATATCTTATCCAACCAAAATTCAAACCTGAAACCTAGTCACTGCCCGGCTCAATCTCGACCAATCATACATGAAGTCGGCCCTATTCTTAGGCATGCAGAGCCAAGTTAGACATTACTGAGGATTGTCCTATGTTTTCATGACCATTCATTCATTAAATAGAAGCGCTTGATCAGACAACTATTGAAGTCTGAAAATCTAAGCCAAATAGGTGGAGTTCATTGAACTTGGAACCAAAGTGGCTCCAACAAGTATATATATAGAACCCATGTTAACCTCAATACATAATGATGCATCTAATCTAGCATAGAGATAGATGCAATCAAAATTAATCAAGTTTACCTGAATTGATATTTAACTTGAATAATGGCCATTAAATAGATTTGGTTTGTTTGGGGCCATTTCATGAAATTGACCAAAATTTTCTATCAGTATTACCAGAAGAAAAGGCAACCTGATGATAGATAATAAAAAATTCTTTATATAATTGATACTATGATTTATTTAATATATAAAACATCAGGTTCACAATGAAAATGCCTTGGTCACGCTTTTCCTGGAGAACTAACCCAACAAGGGCCTGTTTGTATTTTTAGGCCCAAAATGTCATGACATTTATGAATTGAGCCTGTACAACCATCGAAAACTTGGACTGTAGTTTTATAGGCCTATATTTAACAACTACATAGGATCACTTTTTCAGGGGGTGGTTCCAGACACCGGTAAACATAGGCCTTATCCGGTCTCCAATCCAAGTTTCTGGTGGTTGTACTTGTCTAATCTATGAGTCTCATGAAATTTTGAGCCCAATCATCCAAATAGGCCCAAAATTCTATAATAATCATAGGTTGGGCCAAGACAAATCGTTATATTACATCTCTAATATGAGATCACGAGCCATGAGTCATAGCAACTATTTCATACTCATAGAGAAATCTCCTCATAAACATATAAGGAATATCTTCATGATATCATAAAGCAAACAATTGAATAAATTAAAATAATAAATTCATATTTAAATAATTAAAATCCAAACTTTAGTTTCTTACAAAATCCAACAATATTCAAATGATCTTACATCAAACTTCACTAAAATTTTCAGTCTAAATGAAGATATCGAAGTTCTGCTTCTAATTACTCTAATGAGTTAGACAGCTCAGTAAGTAATGATCATTTAATTAGATAAATCAAGCAACAATAATAATAATAATACTAGAAATAAGCATGCATATTGGATCAAATCAAAATCTAATTCAAAACATGCAATACTAATCAAAATAATGTCCAGGTGAATATAGTCTTTTCAAAATTCAAATTTTATTCATAAATCAATTTTCTTTCAAAACATCTGACTCACCTCAACGGTTAGGAGCTTAATCAAAGTGCCATTGCATAACTTATATCGGTATAGTATCAAAATACTAGCACATAATCCTCATTGATAAGATATCAAAATACCAGCATATAATTTTTATTAGCAGGATATCAAAGTACTAGCATATAAATACCAGCATATAATTCCTACTGATAGAATATCAAAATACTAGCATACAACTCCGACCAACAAAATTTTAAAATACTGGTATTTAACCTTCCATTGGTAGAGTTGATATATAGTCTAGCTGTGAGTCAAAATCTATCTCAAATTAAAATATTTTTTTCAAAATATATTTTATATTCTAAATTAAAAGATTCATAAACCATTCGACATCGAAATCAATTCGACGATCCATATCACATTCAAAATATTCAATAATAAATTATTTAACATTTCAAAAAAGGGTATATTTAGCAATTCAAAATATTATGCATCAAATTTATAAATCATGAATAATTCAAATATAAAAAATATTTTATAATTTTATCAATAAATCTAGAAAAAATGAAATATTATTTTTCTCACACGTATTTCAATGAATCCACATAATTCTGAATTTTTTTTAAAAATATTTAATTAGTAGATTATATCATAGTATTTCTACTGCTAGATATCTTCTTGTCAAGATGACTACACCACTATACAAGATCAAGTTCAATAATTAAAAAAGATATGAATAATTAAGAAAGATAAGACTAATGGGTAGTCACATCAAATGATCCAGATTGGTTGGATCATGATAACTTTATTTGATTAAGATTTAATTAAGATATAATTGGCATCATAAAGATCAGTGGCGATCAAATCTAATAGCATCTGATATGGGCCAAGTGGTAGTGACCGATGTCTTGATCGATTTGATCAAGTTGATTTTATTAAATCACGATTAAACTAGTATATATATGGTTTGATAAAAACTACAGATGATCAAATCTAGTAGCACCCGATCTAATCAAGATAGATATCGACATGCTGCCTGACGATCAGGAATCAGGACTCTCTTCACTAGGATCAGATCAGAACATTGAAAAGAAAGTTCTTTACTGAATTAATCTTAGAGAGAGAAACTTCATAGAGAAAGAAATAATTATAGAGAGAGAAAGTGGAGAGATAAAATAGGAAATGAAGCAAGTGAAGAGAGAAAAGAGATAGAGAGAAAAGAGACAGAAACTCTCTCTCTCCTTTATTTTTTTTCTTTTTTTTTCTTCTCTTTTTTTTTCTTTTCTTTGTTTCTTCTTCCTCTCTTCTTTGGCAAAATAGGGGAGCCATTGATCCCCTTGTTTACCAAAATAGGAGGCTCTCAATCGACCAGTTGTGGCTGGGGCTGTAGCAGCATAGCTGGTGATCCTCTTCTTAATGATCGATGGTGATGAACGACATCAAAAATCAAAGAAAAAAAGAAAACAAGAGAAATTTGAAGAGTTGTTTTTTAAAAAATCTCCAGCAATAGATGGTCGAAAACCATGGCTCAAAAGTGAAGGAGAGTATGGAGGAGAATAAATCAAAAGATTTGGATCTTACCTTATTTTTTCAATAATGGTTGGTTGTGGTCATGGAGAAAAATATCCATGATGGAGCTTGGCAAATCAATGGTGAAATCCCATGAACCTTGAGTGGATTGAAGGGAGAGGTTGTGGGCCGTTTAAATAGAGTGGAGGGAGGCTGAATCTTACTAGAAATTGGCTTCTTGGAGGAAGAAGACTTTCAATATTTTTATGGTTGTCTTTTTTTTCTACATGATGCTTTAAAATTCATGTGAAATCTTTTTGGATCCAATTTTTGATGGCTGGGTCGGTCAAGTAGACCAGGGCTAGTCTGTTGATAAGCCGAGTCTATTGATAAGCCGGATATTACACATTAAGTCATATTGGGTTAGGGATCTAGGTCGGCCCACTCCAATGGCTTTTTAGCTTCCTTTATAAATATAGGTCTAATCCGATCTTACTTAACTGCTTGTCTTGTCCCAACCTATGAATCTCATGAGATTTTGGGCCGATACATCTAAACAACTCTTAAATGGAACAAAAATCAAATGGGATAGACACTAAAGAAAAAATATGGAGTTAGCTACTTCTTGTGCCACGTTTCTCTTAATACAAATCTTAAAGAAGAAATCTTAAATTCAAAAAATCCTACTAATTAATGGAGCTGTCAGTCCCATGATTAAAAATTAAAAGTATGGTACCCTTTTTCTTTCTCATTTTCAAAGCACATATTTTATTAGTACATATTATATAGTCATGTGATACACATCAAGTAAATTAATTATTAAATAAGTTAATATATACCTTTAGATAAATGAAAATATAGTTTTTAAAATATAAAGTTCACCAATGCATAATACATAGCCAAGTGAGATATATTTAGAAAATTAAATATCTAGCAATCTAATACACATCTCTAACTAGATTTATATATAATTTTTAGAACATCATATTTATTAATACATACTATATATCCTAGTAATATAAACTTACCGATTTTTTTAATACATTCTGTAAGCTTCTTTGGTATACATTCAATAGTGGTCCAATACACTCCTTCAAATAAACCAATACTCAATTTCCAAAATATGCTTTTTACTTGGTAATATATATTAGATCATTATTGTATGTGTAATAAAAAAGGTTTGCAATATGTAGATGATTGTCTATCATCGAACCATATAATATGTATAGATGAATATAATATTTTAAAAACTATGTATCAATTTGCTTGAAGATATGTATTATATTGTTTATGCATAATGCTAAGTATGTATGGTCGTATATTGTGTATTGATAAATTTTATGTTCTGAAAATTATATTTTTAGAGATGTGTATCGCTTTACTTGATAATTAATTTGCTTAGTATATATTATCTGACTGTATATTTTATATCGATAATTATCATATTCTAGAAACTATATATTGTTTTATCTAGAGATGCATATTAATTTGTCGAATGATTAATTTGCTTACTATATTTACCTCACCATATAATATATATCGATAAAAAATATATTATAAAAATGAAGAAGAAAGAGAATATCATCCTTTTTAAATTGCGAGGCCAATAGCTTCATAATTAGTAAAAGGAGTCTTTGATTTTTACATTTCTTCTTTAAGATGGATATTAAGAAAGATATGGCAAAATCAAAAGCCTATTCCATATTTCTTTTTTTGTTTCCTGTCTCATATTATTTTTGTTTCAATAAATAGAATATTAACTAAAATAAATATGTTGAATAGATGAAGTCTGAATGATTGCACATTATGGTGTTATGAATTTTTATTCCAACTCAATGTTGCTAGCTATAGACCTACTGCACATAAAAAATCTAGCTATGAAGAACAGAAGAAACCAGAAAAATATATAGAGAAATTAAGAAGAGTTGCAATTATTCACTTAAAAATATATTAAATATAGAAAAATGAACACAGTTCACATGTTCATCCAAATTCAAAGCTAAGATTTTTTATTAAAAAGAAACTTAAAAGATATCTAGCAACTTCACATGTTTCACATTGTCAAAGCTACTTAATTTTATGGATCTCTATGGTGGAACCAACTCAGGACAGATAGAAGCTACCTTTTTTTTGGTCCGGGTATCAAGGAGTGAAGACACACTCACTACAAACAAATGAAAAGATAATCCCACTGCATTTGCTCTAATGTGTTCAGCCAGTAATGAAGGAAAATCTTGTTGCCATATTTGCTAACATTGTTCAATGCAAGCTATGTTTGCCGATCTATCGGTCATTTGATTTGCTTCCTAAAGAGCATGAAGGCAAGTAAAGTTCAACAAAGCATTTTGATATTTCTCAAGGTTGGATGCTATAAATACTTTTTCCCGTTAACCATGTCACCACTATATTTGAATACTATTATTGTTGCATAGTGCATGAAAAATATAAGGGCTCCAAACTAGAGTTAATCGTATATAGGTCGGACCTCGGATCTAAATATATATTTATTTTTGGTCAGGTGGCGAGCTTGGCCTATTTAAAATTTGATAGTTTCCATGTCCAAGTTTGGCACAGTTCTACTCCAAACTTACATACCTTTTGATGTGTATTATTTTTTTTAAAGTAAAGCAAAATCCCAAGAAAAAATATTAAACCGACCACACTCTTCTACATGGCATGCATCACTTCGTATCTATTTTCCTCTCTTTTCGAGTTATGAGAAATTCTTTATGCATTGCATGCAGTGCAGCAAAATTGAGATGGAGTGCACCGCCCAATCACATTGAACTATGTAGCATAATTAATAATAGAATAAATATTTAATACCGCTCAGCTTTTTTTTCATCAAATTTTTTCTGACAAAAATATATTTTCCTCCATAGAACAAAGAAATTACTTCTTGACGCCTTATATAATTTTTTTATAAATACACATAATATTCTAAATAATATATATGACTTTGTGCATCTTTATATATTCTGAACAATATATATGACTTTCTGATACATTATCTGACTTTCTGTGAATATATATGATATCCTGAACAATATATATAACTTTCTGAATAATATATATGACTTTCTGATGCCTTATATAATTTTTTGTCAATATATATGATATTTTAAATAATATATATGACTTTTTGTGATTATATATGATATCCTGAATAATATACATGACTTTCTGTATCTTTATATGATATTCTGTTTTATATTATAACCAACAAAAAGATATAACAACCAATATGATATCATATAAAGATATAAAAAATCATGTATATTATTTATGATGTCATATATATTCACAGAAAGTCATAAATATGATTCAGAATATCATATATATTTATAGGAAGTCATATAAAGCATCAGAAAGTCATCTATATTGTTTAGAATATCATACATATTCACATGAAGTCATATATATTATTTAAAATATCATATATATTCATAGAATATCATATAAGATATCAGGAAGTCATATATATTATTTAGAATATCATATAAAGATACAGAAAGTCATATATATTGTTCAGAATGTCATATATATTCATAAAAAATTATATATATTATTTTAAATATCATATATATTCATAGTAAATCATATAAGGTATCAAGAAGCCATATATATTATTCAGGATATCATATATATTTACAAAAAATCATATATATCATTCAAGATATCATATATATTTATAGAAAGTCATATAAAACTTCAAAAAGTCATATATTATTCAGAATATCATATAAAGATACAAAAAGTCATATAAAGCATCAAGAAATCATAAAATTATAATAACTGACAGAATATCATAAAAAATATAAAAAATCATATATATTGTTCAGGATGTCACATATACTTACAGAAAGTCATATAAAGCATCAGAAAATAATAATACTGTTCTTTCTTTGTTTTATAGAGAAAAATGATATTTTTATCAGAAAAAATTTGAAGAAAAAAATTAAGTGACATTAAATATTTGACTCATTATTAATTACGTTACGTGGTTCAATATGATTGGATGACATACTTCATATCAATTTTGCTGTATCACATGCACATGATGTACAAAGAATTGCTCTTCCAGTCATAATGGAGACAATAAGGCATCGGCTTTGTTGGCTACTTTGGCAGTTCCTGTGACAGGACCTGCTTTTGGAATGGACATTTGGTGCACTCACTGGGCCCGCTGTTATTTTCCCACTGTAATGTGAAATAGCCTTTCCCAAAGAAAATGCGAGAACCATTTCCATTCTAGCTGTTGCATAATAGTGACATATCCCTTTTACATGCTGCAGGTTAGATAACCTAAGTTATCTGTTTTGTTATGAAAACATTATTGCAACCATTTGATTTGGTTTTGATTATAGGAAAATATGTTGCATGTGCCTAGCAAGGCAAATTCTATAAAATTCTAGTTAAATTTGGATATTGATGTGTGGATAATTGTAAAATTTGTGCATAAGACTTGATGCAAGAATGATTTTGCAAACTGACATGGAGATAATTTTGATGCGTTACGAAGCATCTTTTGCCTACAATTTATGTATTAGCTGTAGCTAAAACCTTTTGCCAATGCACCATTATTTGTAGTCAAAACATCATTTTCCCGATGGCCCTTCGTGTGGTCATTAAATTTTTGATGGGCTACTTTTACGATTACTCAAACTATTTAATGTCCACAATATATCCTAGCCGACAGTTTTCCCGTCCGTCTATATCTTTGCCAAGAGGGTTCATATTGCCATCGGTAAATAATATTTTGTCAACAACCATAATTACTATACACAAATCCCTAAGTTTTTTTTTTAATAAATTCAGATTTATTATACCATTCTATTATAAATACATCCATAGAAGCCATTACATATAATATCCAATAATTTAGGAGAAATATCTAACATAGATCCATATGACTAGCTATACATGTCACTATAGTACCAGAAATATATGTGAGTATATCCCTGGGTACAGGGTTTTTGCCAACAGCTTTATCTTTGATCGTATAGTGGGATTCACCATACTGAGAAGTTGGCATATACTAATTAATATAAAGTATCATACAACACGCTTCCTTCTAACAGAAAGCAGCATTCTCGCTATCTATATATTAACTGAACTATGTATAAAGGAGGCCTCCTTTTAGTTTAATTAAGGGTAGCTCCACAGGCTCTCCTCTCCTGAAGTCTCTGGCGTGTCCTCGCTCTGTGACGGGCTTAACCAGCTCGGTGGCGTCATCAGCATCCCCTCCGCCATGCTCCTCAGCAGCTGTGGCATGTCAAAGATCTCGTCCTCGTCCAAAAACTTAGCCCCATCGCCACCACTACTCGTGCCATCGAACCAACATTGGCGGTCGGTGGCATCGCTGCTGGTTCCCGGCCTCTGCGTCGCCGGGACGGTCATTGCCGCCGCCGCCGCCGATGCTGCTGCACGGATATCAGTCCGGGACGTGGATGCCAGCGCAGGGTGACGCCCGACGGCGTCCGGGAAATTGAGGACGGCGCCGGAGCCTCGGAGTGCGAGGGCGGCGACGTCGTAGGCCATCGCGGCCATCTCGGGGGTTGGGTAGGTGCCGAGCCAAATGCGGCTGTCCTTGCCGGGCTCCCGGATCTCCGACACCCACTTGCCGTACCGGGACCGGACTCCACGGTAGCTCTGGTGTTTTCCGGTGGCCGGAGGGTTGGCAGCCATGAGTCGTGGGATGGTGGGGAGTGAAGTGCTGAGGATCGTTGGTGTTCGATTTAGAGAGGAGCGGGAGCGCGGGCATTTCGCTGGGAGTCTCGCGTCCGTACGTGAGAAGGAGGCCTGCAATGGGTGAGGCTGGAGGAAAGCGGCCCGCACGCGGCTTGGGCGCTCGCCTGGCGAATAATGCTTTGAGGCGAGGGCCGCAAAGAAGGAAAAATGAAGCTCGTTGTGTCAATGACTCGGCCGTCCTCTCGTTTTCATTCTGGGGATGGCGCCATCCACTTGGATTCTAGCTGGGATCTCTTGGGGTGCCAAGTGTACATCATGGTCCCACGTAGACTAATTTTAAAGAAGTGTCACAACTCACATGGGTGTTTATTAGCCTAACAGCTTAAGTTTTAGGATTGCGAATCTACGACAATATCGGAGCTAGTCTTATTCTGCATCACAATTTTTATTAATTATATTAGCTCCTCGTCCTAGACCGAGAAAGATCCAATAGGATTGAGTGAGACATGAGCCATGGATGGTCCCTCTCTCGAGTATCAGACAACTATGATGAGATGTCATGAGATTAGATGAATGAGATTGCTATCGTACCATATTCATTAATAAAAGAGTTATTATATCGATTTATTAGCTTGGATCAATTCTTATCTGAACAGCTTAAGCTTTGGCTGTCTGTTCGTGACAGAAGTGACTAAAGTCCAATCTGGTTGGCAGTGGTGAATTTTGTAATTTAGTTTTTGCTAAAATTCTGCAAATTTTGTGAAGGTATTTGAATTTTAAGTTATAATATTGTCTTCAACTGAATCAATTGGATTTGGGTTCAATAGACTACTTGAAGACATATTTAATTAAGTACATATTTTGCAAATCGAGTTCTTTGTAAAATCAACGGTCTTCAAAAGTATTTCTCACTTTTACTAAACCTATAATAATCTAGTGATGGTATTAAAAAATAAAACATGCTGAGGGTCTTGTAGGTTCCTTTTATTTATTTATTTTGGGAGCTTAGCTTAATCCTCTAAATGAACAAAATCCTCTAAGGTAATGAGATTATTTCTTCTTTCATGTGATTACAATCCTCATTTTATAAGATGAAATGTAAACATATTGTAGGTGCATTGTACTATTAAAATGGAAATAAGATCTTAATAAATTTTGAGATAACAGGGAATATGAATAGTTGCAGGTTTCTTTTTTTGACATCATCACTCATTTGCATAGGAGTTTCGTATATTACCTCCATTATTCATGAGATAATAAGGTGAATTAATCCTATTATTTTTGTTATGGAATATTAACTCTCCCTTCACTCTCGAACTAAAGGCCTAATTACTTTTATATTTTGTAACATTAGAATTTATCATCTTGTCTCTCTCTAATCCATTACTTTGACTAATAATGAAACATATTAACTTAGGAAGGCTCCATGAGCCTATAAAAGAACCTCTCATAATTAGTCTCTAACACAACACGCAACATACATCATCTTTGTTCTACTTACAAAGAAGTCTTGGGAGTTCTCTACCCAAAGAATGATGTTCAGCTAGTAGAGCTTTGAGCTCGACCTTTTATGCGGACTTGGTTTTAAGCTATACGACTATTTAGTTGGGCTATTGTATCTTGGAGAAGACAAGCCAAAGAGCTTTGTTGTATCGGTTCGGAGGTTTTGCTAACTATAGAGGGCTTGAATCTTCTTTAAAAAAATGAGATTTCTGTGCCCCAATCTAATTATTGTCATCATCCTTGAAGAAAATACTTAATTTTTTATTGTATTTTTACTCTACTTATTATATTTGAAACTAACAATTTTAAGAAGATTCATGATGGGGCAAATTGTTGAAAAATATATTGAACATAATATTGGAGATCTCAACAAGCCCTTTCATTTTAAGGGAGCCCACTTCAAGAGATGGAAAGCAAAAGTGCTATTCTACCTTAATATTCTATATCTTTACTGAAAAAAATCTAAAAAAGGTTGACACCACCAATATGACCAATGAAGAACTCATTGTACATCAAGCAAAAATTGAAAAATATGAAGAGGACGAATATAACTGTCGATATTATCTCTTAAATTTCCTTGTAGGTCATTTATATGATTTTTATGATAACGCATTATTTTGTAAAAAAAATCTAGAAAGTCTTGTAGAATAAGTATGACACTGAAGAGGCTGGTGCAAAGAAATATGTTGCAAGCTATTTTTTTCACTTTCAAATAGTAGCAAATCCATGGTGAACCAAGCCCAAGACTTTATGATTATAGTTGGAGAGCTTCGATCCAAATGCATCAAGATTAGGGATAATCTTATTGTTCGTGGTATCATCGACAAGTTACCATCTTCATGGAGAGAATTTTGAAAGATGATATGCTATAAACAAAAGGAGACATCCCTTGAAGTGCTAATTACTCACATCTGTATAGAGAAAGAGACAAGAGGACAAGACGTACCATGGCACAAGAGAGCAATGAACAATCCATCACAACTAAAGTAAATTTTATTTCTACAAATAAAAATTTTACCTAAAAATGCATGATTGAAGCCTAAGAAGAAAAATATAAAAAATTATGGTAGACCTACCAAGTATAATAAGGGTCAAAACTAAGTACACAATAAGCAAAATCTCAATGCATGTTTTGTCTGTGGCAAGAGTGGGCATACGGCTCGAATTTATAAACACTAAAAATATGGATTGTACCCCAACCAACGTAACCAAGGAGCCACTTATGGCGATGATAATTGACATAAACATGGTTCAATGTGTTGATGGATAGTGATAGATTTTGATACTAATTGGCATATTTGCTATGATAAAAATTAGTTTAAAGCTTATACTCTTTTTGAGGAGCCTAAAACTATAATGCTCAATGACTCACATGCCATCCAAGTGCTTAGAAAGGGAGAGCTTGAATTAAAATTCACCTTTAGAAGAGTGTTAACTTTGAAAGATGTACTATACACTCTATTCATGAGAAGGAATTTGATGTCAAGGTTTCTTTTTAATAAAGTTGGCTTTAAACAATCTATGGAGTCTGATCAATATATTATCATAAAAAAGGATATCTTTGTGGGTAAGGGTTATGCTTGTGATCGAATGTTCAAATTGAATGTTGAAAATAAATCATCTATTATTTTTATTTATTTTCTCTTTTCTATTAATTTTTGGCATACTCATTTGTGTCATATAAATAATAAATATATGAAAATCATGAGTAGTTTAGGATTAATCCCAATGGTGAAAAAAGATTTTGAAAAATGTGAAACGTATAGCATAGCAAAAATTATAAAAAGACCTAATAGAAGTGTTGAAAGAAATAGTGAACTATTAGAATGGAGTCATACTGATATTTATTGACTTTAAGATATTTTAACTCAAGGAAGAAATAGGTATTTTATCACTTTTACTGATTATTCTTTTGAATATGCCGATGTATATTTGATTAAAAATAAGTGATGCACTAAATTTAAGAAATTTCTCCATGAAGTAGAAATTCAATTCGGTAGAAAGATTAAAAGAAATTAGAAGTGATAAAATCTATGAGTATGAATCTTTTGCATTCAAATTGAGAATAATTCATGAAACCAACATGACCGAAGAAGAACTAGTTGTACATCAAGCAAAAGTTGAAAAATATGAAGATAACGAATATAACTATCAACATTATCTTTTAAATTGTCTTGTAGATCATTGCTATAATTTTTATGATAATACATATTCTTCTGTAAAGAAAATCTAGAAAGTCTTGCATAATAAGTATGACACCAAAGAGGCTAGTGCAAAGAAATATATTGTAAGTTGCTTTTTCTACTTTCAAATAGTGGATAGCAAATCTGTAGTGAACCAAGCCGAAGAATTTATGATGATAGTTAGAGAGCTTCGATCCGAAGGCATCAAAATTAGGATAATCTTGTTGTTTATGACATTGTTGATAAGTTAGCACCTTCATGGAGAGAATTCCAAAAGACAATGCACTGTAAACAAAAAAAGATATCCCTTGAAGTGCTAATTACTCGTATTCATGTAGAGAAATAGGGATGTCAATGGGTACCGTATCCAGTGGGTATCCGCCCCTACCCACTGGATAGGGTCAGGTTTTGTTCTTGAAAAATTCACCATGGGCCAGGTTAGGATTTTAGTTTTGAAAATCCACAATGGATAGGATTGGATTGTGGATTTACCCTTAAACCCTATTCTACCTGATCCATTATGTATATGTATTTATTAAAATACCCCCCTCCATAGTAGCATATTTACAAATACACCTATATATATATATATATATATATCAAATCTCTTAGGGACTTAGATATAGAGTTTTTTTTTGATTTCTCTACTCTCTAATCTCTCTCCCTCCTTGACCCCAAGCAGTTGCTGCCATCACAACTCTCCAATCTCACCCTCTCTTCTTGTTTATTGTTAGAGATTTGAGAGAACTTATTTTATTTGATTCTTCTTGTTTGTTCTCTTATTTGTTATTGGAGAATTAGAGAATGGCATATTATAGTATGTATCTGTTTGTATTATATTGATTGATGGATGAAACAGATTTAAAATAGATGTGAAACTTGATAAATTTGAAATATTTTTGATTTAGTGGTGTTTGCATTGTGCATTTGCTTTAGTGGATTATGGATAGGATAGGATACTATCTACCATCCGCATAGGTAGGATAAGGATTTAAAATCTCTATCGATTATGGTGGGTAAGGTCGGGTGGTGGATAAGAGATAGGAGGATGGATAGGATACGGATTTAGCAAAATCCATTATCTACCCTATCTATTGACATCTCTATAGAGGAAAAGGCAAGAAGACAAGATGCATTTATGACACAAGAGAGCAATGATCAATCCATCACAACTAAGGTAAGTTTTATTTCTACAAATAAAAACTTATCCAATAAAAATTTACCTAGAAATACCCAATTGAAGCCTAAGAAGAAAATCATGAAAAATTACGGTAGACCTCCCAAGAATAATAAGGGCCAAAATCAAGCACACAATAAGCAAAAATTCAATGTATGTTTTGTCTATGGCAAGAGTGAAAATATTGCTCGAATTAATAAATTTTAAGAATTTGGACTTGTACCTCAGACAAATATAACCGATGAGTCACTTATGGAGATGATAATAAACATAAACATGGTTCAATGTATTAATGGGTGGTGGGTAGATTTCGATCCTAACAGGCATATTTGCTATGATAAACATTAGTTTAAAGTTTATACTCCTTTCAGGGAGCCTAAAACTATTATGCTTGATGACTGACATGCCATCTACATGCTTGAAAATGGAAATGTCGAGTTAAAATTTATCTTTGGAAGAGTATTAACTTTGAAAGATGTGCTATACACTCCATCCATGAAGAAGAATTTGATGTTAAATTTTCTTCTCAATAAAACTGGCTTTAAGCAAATTATGGAGTTTGATCAATAGATTATCACAAAAAAGGACATCTTTGTGAGCAAGGGTTATGCTTGTGATGGAATATTCAAATTGAATATTTAAAATAAATCACCTATTATTTCTATTTATTTGCTCTCTTTCATTAATTTTTGGCATGCTTGTTTATATCATATAAATAATAAATATATGGAAATCATGAGTAGTTTAGGATTAATCCTAATGGCAAAAAAAGATTTTGAAAAATATGAAACATATAGCATAGCAAAAATTATAAAAAGGCCTAATAGAAGTGTTGAAAGAAATGGTGAATTGTTAGTACTGATTCATACTGATATTTGTGAAATTTAAGACATTTTAATTCAAGGAGAAAATAGATATTTTATCACTTTTATTGATTATTTTTTTGAATACACTTATGCATATTTGCTTAAAAAAAAGTGATGTACTAAATTTAAAGAATTTCTCCATGAAACAAAAAATCAATTCGATAGAAAGATTAAAAAAATGTAGAAGTGATAAAGGCCATTAGTATGAATCTTTTGGATTCAAATTGAAAATAATTTATGAAACTACTCCTCCTTACTCAATTGTCTCCAATGGGATGGCTGAGAGAAAAATAAAACTTTGATTGAGTTGACAAATGCCATGCTTATTAAATCAAATGCTCCCTCAAATCTTTAAGGTGAAGCATTAACTGCTTGTCATGTTTTGAATATAGTGCCACATGAAAAGACTAAAATTACACCATTTGAATTGTGGAAGGAGTATAAGCTACATTTGGGATACTTTAGAGTTTGTGGCTATTTAGTTTATGTAAGACTAACAAACCCTAAAATATCTAAGTTGTGTATAAGAGTTGCCACTTATGCTTTTCTTAGTTATGTAGTAAAAAGTATAGCCTATAAATTTTTGGACATTGAAAATAATTTGATACTTGGATCAGGTGATGCTGTTTTTTATGAAAAAAGTTTGTTTTAAAACTAAAAATAGTGGGGGCCAAGCAATTACACAAAATATTTTATTTATACCTAGCTCTTCTACACCATCTTTACAGACAGAAATAAATTCTAAGTTTGATCCAAGGAGTAAATGATCCAAAGCACAAAGATTTTGGTCCAGACTTTTATGTTTATAACATAGAGAAAAATCTTTTTTCTTTGTAGGAAGCTTCGTCATCACCTCATGATGCCATGTTTTGGAAAAAGATTGTAAATGATAAATGAAATTACTAATTTCTAATAAAATATGAAAATTAGTTGATTACTACAGGATTACAAAATTATAGGGTGCAAATGGATGCTTAAAAATAAGCTGAAATCAAATGTGACTATTGACAATTTTAAAGCTAGGTGCATTGCTAAAGGTTTTAAATAAAAGAGAAGGTCTAGACTTTTTCGACATATTCTCTCCGATTACTAGAGTGATCCATTAGATTGCTTATTATAGAGGCTACAATTCATGATTTAAAAATTTATTAAATGGATGTCAAAATAACTTTTTTAAATAGGGATCTAGATGAAGAAATCTATATGAAATAACCTGAAAGCTTTATAGAGCCGGACTAAGAAAGCAAAGTATGCAAATTGATTGAATCCCTCTATGGTCTAAAGTAGGCCATTAAATAGTGGCACAAAAAAATTGATTCCTACGTTATTAATAATGGCTATGTGTCAAATGAATGTGATAGGTGCATTCATCATAAATCTTGAGAAAACTCATATATTTTTGTTTATCTCTCTATGCGGATTATTTATTGATTTTTTACTCTAATTTGCATGTTATCAAAGAAACCAAAAATATACTTAGTAGCTATTTTGACATGAATGATCTTGGTGAAGCAAATTTATTTTGGGTATGAAAATTATAAAAGCATGAGATAGTCACATTAGATTGAGAAAATTTTGAAACAATATAACTATATTGATTAGAAGCATATGGCATCTTTTGATTTAAGTGTTCATTTATTTTCTATTAAAAATGAAAGTGATGTTATAAATCCAAAGGAATATACTAGTTTGATTGGTAGCTTGTGTTATACGATTGATTGTATTGGACTTGACATTGTATATGTAATTGAAGTACTTAGCAGGTTTACCAGCAAGCCAAGTAGAGAATATTGGTATATCATTGGAAGAGTAATGAAATATTTAATTGGTACCAAAAATTATAGTTTGTTAATAAAAAGTATTCTATAGTACTTGAAGGTTATAGTGATGTTGATTGGAATATGTTGTCAGATGATGCTCTTTCTACCACATACTTTATTTTTACTTTAGATAGTGGTGTTATCTATTGAAAATAAAAAAAGTAAAATATTATTGCTAATTCAATCATGGAAGCTAAGCTTGTTGCTTTGGCTTTAGCATGTGAGAAAGCAAATCGGTTAAGAGATTTATTATTTAAAATCCCACTTTGAGAGAAGCTAGTTTCACCTATTTTGGTTCATTATGATAGTACTACTACAATTGGTAGAGTGCAAAACCTTTATTATAATAGTAAATCTGGACCCATAAGGAGAAAACACAATATTATGAGATCATATTTGACTAATGACATTATTAACATGGGTTATATTAAATCTTAATCTTGCAAATATATTAACCAAGGTCTTGGCTAGAGAAAGAGTCTGGAACATAGCAAGGGGGATGGGATTAAAGCCCATAGAATCATAAGCTATGAGGACACCCAATCTAGAGACCAAAGATGCTTTAATTGGGTTCAATAAGAGGAATGAATGACATGGTAGCCATAAGAAATGAATTGTTATTTTATTTTAAACACTTTATTTATTTAATTTTTGATTCCATCCCTATGGTGTGAGTGCATTTATCCTGTAATGTTTTGGATGATGAGTTTTCTAAAACTCTTAATGAAAATCTATAGCTCTTATGAGTGAGGTGTTAAAGTTATAGGAGCATTTTTGATAGATTTCACCTGTATGTGTAGGAGTGGGACCACTTTCTATGAGAATTAGGCTTATTCTCAAATACGCTCATGAAAAGTTGGGATAAGAACAAGGCGATAACGTGCTGCCTAATAAAGCTCATGTCCATACCTAGATTGTTATATACAAGTAATGATACTTTATTTCTCTTAAGCAGTCATAGCTTAAGTCTGAGACTACTGTTGACTCTGGAGTAGAGAGGTTGATGTTTTACTAAGTAAAGATTCAATGCCAAGTACATTTTCGTGAGGCATAATAATCTCTCTTTAGCTGGTAAACTCTCTTATTTCATTTTAATATTAAAATAAGAGAAAAAATATTGGTACATCTTACTATTAAAATAAAAATAATATCTTAATAAATTTTGAGATAATGGGGAATATGAATGGGCAGAAGTTTTTTTTTGACATCATTGCTCGTTTGCATCAAAGTTTCATATATTAACTTCATTATTCATGTGATAATAAAGTAAATTAATTCTATTATTTTTATAATAAAATATTAACTCTCCCTTCACTGTCCTACAAAAAAAAAATACTCTTATATTTTGTAATGTAAGAATTTATCATCCTCTCTCTAGCCCATTACTTTGGCTAATAATAGACCATATTAACTTGAGATGATTTATGAGCCTATAAAAGGACCCCTCACCATTAGCCTCTAACACATAACATTCAACACACATCATCCTTATTTCACTTATAAAAAATCTTGAGAATTCTCTAGCCAAAGAAAGGTGTTCAGTTGGTGGAGCTTTGGGCTCAACCTCTTGTGTAGGATGGTCTTGAGCCATATGATTATCCGATTAGATTATTGTACCTCGAAGGAAATAAGCCAAAGAGGTTTACTGTACTGGTTCGTAGGTTTTGCCAATTTAGGGCTTAAATCTTTTTAAAAAGAACGAAATTTCTATATTTTTATCTGATTAGTATCGTCATCTTTGAAGAAAATATTTAATTTTTTTTATAATATTTTTGCTCCACTTATTATATTTGGCACTGACACATATTTTTACGTTATTTTTTTCCAAGTAATAATTTAGATTTTTGAGAACACCGACTTCAACTGACACATTAGATTTTGAAAGGAGAAATAGTTTTCTAAAGAAAAAAGAAAAGTGTACAGATAACATAAGTTTAATAACTAATGCATAATTTTTCTATCACACATGCTCATACAATATGAATTAAAGATCATGCATCAAGAAAGTTAAACATCATTCATGTTAACTTATTTTTTATGAGATTTTTATGGTGACATCATTTACTCGATAAAAATTTTGAGCAAGATTTATCGTACCAGTGGACGTTGATACATACAGATGGCATGGTACCATATCGATATTGAATTAACATGCAGCATGAGAAGCATATGGATATTCGACATGACATAGGATAACATGATCCAACACCGAAATTGCGAATCTCACCCTTGCAGAAGCATCCAAGGAAAATTGCATCCGCTTGCGGCCCCATGGTCGGCGGAGTGGCCAACAAGGCCATCCATCACCAGTCCATTCAAACCTCACAAGTGCCTTTCCCAACGGTATAATTTCGTACATGGCTCCAGCGGAGATCCAACCTTAGCCGTTTGAAAGTTCGTCTCCTCGTCACAGCAACAGCCTCAACTCCGAAGCTGATAGATAGATGGTGAATTCTACCTTCTCTCTGCCTATCACCACCACCTTTCCAAGCTCCCATGGCTTCCACCTTCGATCTAGAGGCAGGTGGTGGAATCCAAAGGTTTCGATCCGGCCTCCACCGCCCGGCTTCGACTACAAGTCGGAGGTCCTGGAGGATTCTCGATCGGCGGTGGCGGCGATGAACCCGGAACTGATGGATCTGGTGGAGAGCGGTGCCTTGGTCGTGATCGATAAGAGGCGCTTCGGCCCGGTCCCGAGCTGGAGGAGGGAATTCGTGGAACCTGAAGCCATCTGGTTGATCGGGACGTCGCACATATCAGAGGAGTCGGCTGTGAATGTGGAACGTGTGGTCAGGGCCGTAAAACCGGATAATGTGGTGGTAGAGCTCTGTAGAAGCAGGCAAGTATAGTCTCTCTCTTCATGGAGATGGGAATTAGAAAGATATAATCAGCTTGAATTGGAAATAAATTTATGATTTGGGTCGATTTTTAGGTAAAAGCATGACATGCTTGGTCTTACTGTTAGTAATGCATGATGTGAATTTCAAAGAGAACTCAAGGATTATGGAAGGGATGACTTCAGTAGTAGTGCTAAAGATGTGAGATTGCCCCTTCTTTTGTGAAGGTGTTTGTGGAAGAATTGGCGTTATTAAAGCCATCCCTTCCATGGTTCTCATTAATGGATGACTGTAACGTGGTTGTGATAATGCTCGTTCGAGACAGTCTATGGGCTTGGAGTACACATTTTTTGTTTTTGAGAATAAAAGTGAGGGCATGTCAATCATTTCAAGGAAATGACATGAGAATTGCCCAGCCAGATGCTTGGGGAAGCACCTCCCAGAGTTTGAACCTGGACACAATTTTCATTTGACACAATACTTGAACAAGCGGTTCTGGAAAATGATTCTGAATTACAGGTAGTGAGGTCATAATTTCTGCAAGTTGGAAAGTGGCTTGGCCATCTTAATAAGTTAGGGTGCTTTGTGGTCATCCCTACATATTTGCCTTAAACTCATCAGCTTGACCACGATCCCGAATTGACTTGTTGTTGGATTACTTGGTTTAAATTGTCGCCTTAGCATTTGCATCTTGGACCACTATTAGATAAGTTCTTGCTCTTCAATTTGCGTTACTAGCATGCTGCAAAATTTTTTTTGAAGTCTTTAATAGCTAAAGGCTGATAAAATATAGTTGTTGATTTTGCTTTTTTTTTTTTTCCTTACTGATTAGGGACATATCGCATGTAGATTGATGAAGATTGATGTTGAAGATAGCATTTGCACAAAGTTTTTGCTATTTTTGCATCTATTTTCACTCTTTCTTTCTTTTTTGAAAGCAACAAGTCTTGGCTACCAAGAGGAATAATGAATAACAATATGGTTTGGGTTAGGATGGTATGGTTGTGACATATCGAGACACTCGATAACCACAATGAAAAAAAAAAAAGATAAATAAAAAAATTTTGCATCTTAGTCTATCTTATAAGGGCACAACCAAGATGGCTAAGATGGACTGAGATGATCACGATATCTCAATTCAAGAGAACTAGTGTCCCTTAAGTGTTTCGGTCATAGTTTCTTGTTGGAACAATACAGTACTAATGATACTGCCTCATTCCTCCGAGACTTGAATCCTTACATTCCAAATTGTGAAGTTAGAAAGGAAGTCTATTTGAGCCTATTGCACTTTATCTCCAATATTTCTGTTTAAATCACTACCTATCCAACTATTTTACCCCTTTTCTTCCCGTAGGTTACTACTAGGGTTCGTGGTTGGGTTTTCCAACCTGAACATGCGATATTTATTAAACAAGTAGCACAAGTCGATACATGTAACCTATTTAATAAATAGATCAAGCGGGGTTATATTTGAGATGGCATGGTTAAGTTGACATAGTTATAATTGTGACATGATTAATGTGATGCTAACAGGTTTAACCAATTAATTATTGTTAATATGTGCAAGCCTTTTGCCATTACACCAAGCAATGACCCTGTTAGATTACTCAAATTGCTAGACATAAAGCCAACACATTTGATGGATAAGGTAGTTGGGCCAAACTATTTATGATTAATCCAATTATCCTTGACCAGAATCCACCAACTTAATGTCAGTTTTAGTTGGTTCGGCAGGCCAGATCAAGGACAACAAACCATGTAATTTGATCTTCATGGATGGTAAGGTCAAACTTGATCATGTTATTTATATATTAAGTCATGTGAAAGTCTGTAATCTGCAATTTATTTTGATCATATGAATTTTAAAATTACTTATCACTAATAATCTTGAGCAGTAAAGTTGGGTAGTTTGTAAATTGGAGCATTGACAGATTTTTATGTTTTTAAACCACACAATAAGTCTCATCTTGTTTTTCCTAAACATTCTATCTAGAAGGATAATTGGATTGACTGATAGTATATGAATTTTCTCAATAATTATATATGATGTGACATGCTATGTGTGGGCTTATGATGATTGATGATGGAAACTAGACTCATATACCTATGGCTTTTTATTTCCATTCGTCTACACTACAGTTGACTCATTTATTCAATTAATATATTTCTTTTAAATTTTTTAGGAAAATTGGAAATATCATAATTTTCAATCTAGTCTATAACCCTAGTAGGATATCATGGGAATGTCCAAACCTTGCACCCTACTTATAAAAATCTCGACTCATCATGATATGTTCAATTGATTTCTCAGATGTTTGATATCACATGCATGTCATCCAGATGCCTTTGCTTGCAGTTTTACTTGAGCATGGCCTTTAAGATTGCTTTACAAAGTTTTCAGTGGCAATAATCTCATTTTTGTCATCTTCATCAATTTTCTGTATATCAATCGCTAGTATGTACGTCTCTTATAAGGATTTTGCAGCGCACTGAAATTACATAGATATTGTTTCTTAAATGTACAATTTTAAAGCCAAGGGTGGTTGATATTATGTTGTATTTCTACATATAGTTTATTCTCTGAAACTAATACTCATATTGCTCAGGCATTTTTAAGAATGATTGGTCCTGATTTGTCCCAAGGTTAGTCATTAGTCTTTTGGCTAACTTGTATGTTTGCAGAATTCACTTTCAGGGCTGGAATAATGTACACTTGCACTAATGCTGATGATGCTGCACTCTTAAAGTCAAATATGTTCTCATTAAGTGGGGCTAAATTTTTGGGAGCTGTCAATCGTAGCATAAACTTGGGTAAATCCATGCAAATTATACTTTTATCCTAAAAGTGATTCACAAAAATTCTCTGAATTAGAAACGGAAATTATGTTAATTATGTTGTAGCCTGCAATGCCAGGAGGACAAAGTGCTTTTGCATTACGCTTGCTCTTAGCAGTTTTCTCTTCCAAGATTTCTTCTGGTGCCCATCGAACTTTTGGAGATGAGGTGGTGAATTGCAAGATTTTTAACTCTATAATCTTTGAAGATTCATGCTTTTTGATTGAAATTAGTTTGATACATAATTTATTTTTTATCATAATTTTCCTTTTTTTAAATAAATGCAGTTCCGAGCTGCTCGAAAAATTTCTGAAGAGGTTGGAGCTCAAATTGTTTTGGGAGATCGGCCAATTGAAATAACTGTATGTATTTGATAAACAAGGATAATGAGGTATTGCTTTCAGATGCCTTGGTAAGTTAAAATATATTAAGATCCTTATGTGCATTTCAGCTTGAAAGGGCATGGAGCTCTCTCACATGGAATGAAAAACTGAGATTGGTGATCTCACTTTTTCAAGGCATAACTTTTCCATCCTCTGACCTGCCAGAGAATTATCTGAAGGTTTTTTGTCCCTCATCCCTCTCCCATCCCACCCTATCACCCCCATGCCCTCCAAGTCTCACTCTTTTCTTTTATGTGAATCTAATGTTTCACACTTTTGCAATTTTCATTATGAAGTATTTAAAAAGTTGATATTCAAATTACGAATTCACATACTGCTCCTATTTATTATACTTTTGGATCCATGTTTTACTAATTAGTATGACATTAACATCTTGCTTTATACCTCTTCTTTTGTTTTTGTTAAGATCTGCATCTGTCATATGCATATGTGTGTATTTATGGACTAAGCCATGTTGCTAGATTTGGTTAATCTGACACAGTCAAATGCACCACTCTCTGTGTATATAGTCTCAAATGATATGTCGGATTTGTAATGCTATACAATGGCCACTATAGCAGTTGAGGAATGAAGTGAATGGTGCACTATGTCTATGCATATGGAAGACCATAATGAAATGGACTATATATATATATATATATATATATATATATTGGATTTCTTTTCTGGACTTTCCTCAAGTTCAATGATCCTACTTAAATATTAAAAAAAACATATGGATATCTTGTGATGATGTCGGGGTATGATATAACAAATTACGCAGGCCAGGGTGATGGTGATTTCTTTGTGGGAGAAAATGTCACCACGTAACAGCTTCTTGTGTCACTCTGGGCTTTTGCAAGCCACGTCTTTCAAAATGTTTGTTTGGCAATTTAGAACATCAAATTTCTAAACACTGTCGTGCCTCTACAACTTACTGGAATATATTTTTCTTGCTAAATATTCAGAATGCTTGACTACCAAAATCTTCATGACTACTGCCTCCATACTCCATGTACTAATCGCTATACTAGCTCAAAACTGAATGCTAGTTTGTATATTGCTTTATTTTGTGCTGACCATAGAACCTCTTTGAGTTGGGTTACACGCATCATTCAAAGCAACTTGCTTAGTTGCTTCACCATGAACTAAAAAGCCTTCCTCTACATGAACATATAAATATACATAAGTCCAGATACACATAAACACATGGACATACATACATACATGTACATATGTATACACACATATATGCATACATATCTATATATATGCATACATATATGCATACATATCTATATATATGTATATATTATGTATACATATGTATTCATTACAGCAAAAACTACTCATTCTGGAAACCATCCATACACAAGCAAACTTTTAGAATAACAACCTAAACTCTATGATGGACCACTAATCCCTCAATCAAAGGAAAATTTAATCCAATATTTTCCAATAAATAAGTACATAACAAATTGGTCGCAATATGATTGCAACAACTAAAACAATTGAGAGCATATAAGCATGGAGTTAAGGAATACAATGACCTGGATCAATTTAAGAACATGAAAATTTTGCAACTTCTAAGGTTTGTTGCTGGAAAAAAAGAAATAAGGTTGCATAACCACCATCAAACTTTGGACCTCTCCGGAGAGGAGACTGGGGCATGATAAAGAAGTATGACATCTAGTACAAGAGTATCTCGATTGCTAGCTAGCCAATTCCAATAAGAATTAAGGTATTGCAGAGTAAGGCATGTGCATATGGATGTTTCCACATCTAAGAAAGTGATAGCAAAGAAGAAATGGATCTGAATTTAGTAGAAGTCATACAAAATTACAGGTGGGAGCAAGTGAATGAGATCATCAACTGTTCAAGTAAATGCAGAAATAGATTAGTTTTACTGAATAGCTTGATCACCAAATCTGGGTGAGTCATATGCTTGATTATAATTCTAACGTTATCCTTTACTGTATCTTCTTTAACTTGATGCAGGATCAAGAAATGGATGGCAGCCCATTTAAGCTTTATGAACAGCTGAGCATTTCATATCCTTCCTTGCTGCAGCCTCTCATGAATGAGCGTGATACGGTATTTGTTTTTCCAACTCCATCTGCAAGCTAATGCCAGCTAGAATTCTTATTAATGGTTTGTCGAAAGAACAAACCATGCTATAAACAGTTTATTTAGAACAACCATTCTATAAGTAGTTTACTTATGGAATAATGCAAGTTCTTGCTATAGTTTGAGGTCCACTAAATGTTGAATCTAATAAGTCTTGAATATGAAGAACTTTAGCCAGTTCAAATGCTTCCAGCTCTAAATAAAGTTTTTCTATTATTGGCCTTGCTTTAATTAATAAATGACTGCTTCTTCATATTAGCTTCATCATAACTGCAGGTTTCAGCATAAAAGTTTTAAAATAACATAGTTTTCTCACTTTCAGTATTTAGCATGGTCTCTGAAGAGGAGCAAAGCTGTGAACAGGAGCAAGACTGTAGTCGGTGTTATAGGAAAAGGACACATGAATGGGGTGGTCTATGCATTGATATCTGATCAGGGGAACTTGCGGTTTCGCGATCTTGTTGGTAGGACCTCGGTTAGTGGCTCCAATGGCTGGCTTAGTAGCATACTCAAAAGTCTAGTTAGGGATACCATTTTAGGCTTTATCTTGTGGGCTGTTTATGAGCAGCTGAAGACTATTCTGTAGTACTAATGAACACTACAACTTCACTATAATCAATTTTGGTACAAGAGTAATTGTACATGAAGCTTAGTTTGTTAGTTGGTAACTTAGGTTTTTTTGTCTTGGGAAAGTGCCTCTCAGTTTTCTTCATAAGACAGAAATGATGGCTGAGCATTACTTTAAATGCGCAAAGAATGGAATGCTGTTTTCAGTTCTTATCTCTGGGTTGAACCTTAAAGACTTCTCAGGCATACCGTTGAGGTCTAAATTTGGCTTCAGGACATGCTTAAAGAATAGGCTGGGTGCTTATGATGCTGTTTCAACAGTGCAGATTTATCTGTTCCCTCCTGAGAAAACTAAATATCAATCCTTTGTAGTCCAAATTCTTTTTATGTTTCTACTTTATTTGGCTCTTGAGGTACTCTATTTATTTTTTATTTGTGATTCAAGCTGATATTAGATCTGCAAATGTACCTGGTCAAAAATAATGGAATGTGGATCCTTATATTAGACTTTGTAAGCTTATCGGGTGAGTATGCATCTGGGTCAAGCCAGAACTAATGATGGATGGTCTAGTAGCAGTTTAGATAAATAAATATATGCATATGTATTTTCTATTAACAGATATGTGATATATGTCAAAATATACATTTTATAACATGATAAATCGAAAACCTACGTAAAAAAAGAAACCATAATCACATGGAATCCATCATTAAATACAACAAAGATAATCCCGAAATAATGCCCAAAACTTCCAAAATGGTAGGGAAAACCAACACCAAAAAGACTGCCATTATCTTTGTGTATCACAATTGTTGAAAAAAAAAATATGCACGGAGCAAGATCTGATCTTTAATATATAAGAATAAAGTATAAACCATATATTATAAAATTTATGCATAAGTATATAGTGGAAATGACATGATAGGATTTTATCTTCAGTCATTATTGTTCAAATAAAAAAGAAATCAACCACTCATAAGTCACACACTTTTGATATTAAGAGGGTCTAGCCTATGCCTTATTGAATTTTTTTGGCTCTTATGATGGAAAAATACATGCCTTATTTTATAAAGGCTAGGCTACGGACTGTCCTTTACGTTAGACAAATTTTTCATATTCCTTCCATCATGAAAAGTGAAAAGTCATTGTAAATTTCTTAATACTCCATGGAAACTTTTGATATTTTATAACTTCTAATGGGTTATCAGCTACATTTATCACTTTGATAAATTTATTTAAAACATGTGTAAATACCTTATTAGCATGTGGGCCACATAAAATCTCATAATGGGAGTGAAAATGAGATGGTTCTTACATTCTCCCACTTGGCTCACAAGATACAATATTTCTTTATAGGTGGTAATAATTTTTATATGGTCTAAATTATTGCCCATACTAAATAGTTGTGGAATTATTCCCACTCAAATAAAGAATTCCATTCTACAAATCATAGCTGTTATACTCACAATGACCTTCCATGTATTACAATTCATGGAACTCTCTAATTGAGCACTTTATGAGCTTTAATTTCTTTATGAATGAACTTCCAATAAGCCATTCAGGTCTAACTTCATGTACTCCAATGTCTATTACTATATTACTCTTATGAATATATGAATAAATATCAAAACTTTGTTCTTTGAGAATGCCCACATAGACATGTTCAAAAACAAAGTGCAATTACAAAAACAACTAAATATGAAATGAGTTAACAAGCCCTATATGTCCCACATTATCATTATACTGTTTTGCCAACAATGCTTTAGTCATGGGGTCAACAATCATTAGCTTAGTACTTATATGTTTAATTATCACTTTATGTCTTTGGATATTCTCTCCAACAGAGAGGTACTTTATATCGATATGCATTCTTTGGCTTCTACTCTTGTTTTTTTGTTATTCTTAGAGAAAACAACAATAGTTGAGTTACCACAGAAAATTTTTAATGGCCTCTCTATAGAATTAACAACCTTGATACCCTTGATGAAATTTCTTAACCATAACACCTATGTCATAGCTTTATAGCATACAATAAATTCTATCTCCATGGTAGATCAAGCAATAATAGTTTGCTTAGTATTTTTCTAAGATAGAGCTTCTCCGATAAAAAAAATATATATCTAGATATGGATTTTCTTGTATCGACACATCCAGTAAAATTTGAATCTGAATATCCAACCACTTCTAAATGATTAGTCTGTATGTGAGTTTGCGGTCCTTCCTTGCAAGTACCTCATAACCTTCTTAACAACCTTCCAATGTTCTTAGCTAAGATTATTTTGGTACCTGCCTAACATTCCTATTATAAATCTGATGTTAAATCTTGTGCTGACTTATATATATATTAGACTACCCATTGTAGATGCATATGGTGTATTTATCATCTTTCACCAATGCATTTTATGGACATTGGTTTTGACTGAATATGTCTCCTTTAACAATAGGTGCTACTGAAGGTGCACAATTCTTCATTCGAAATTTCTCTAAAGTTTTTTCAGGGTAGGCTCTTTAAGATAGTCCTAATAATCGTTTGGATCTATCTCTGTGAATCTCCATACCAAGAACATAAGAGACTTTATCTAAATCCTTCATTTTAAAGTTTTTAAGAGAGAAATTATTTTATATTATGTAACAAACCCAAATCATTACTGGTAAGTAAAATATCATCTATGCACAGGATTAAGAAAATATATATACTCCTACTAATCTTAAGGTATATACACTAATCAACAATATTTTCAGCAAAACCAAATCAAATAATAACATCGAGAAATTTTATATACCATTGTCGAGAGGACTACTTTAGTCCACATATAGATTTTCTTAATTTGCAAATCAAATGACTTTCTTTACATAAACTTTTAGACTGGATTATGTATATCTCTTCTTCTAGATCGCCATTTAAGAATATCATTTTCACATCAATTTGATGTAGCTCTAAATTAAAATAAGCTATTAAAGCCATAATAATTCTAAATGAATCCTTCTTAAGAATTGGAGAGAAGGTTTTATGATAATCAATGCCTTCCTTTTGAGTAAAGCTATTGGCTACAAGTTAGGCTTTATATCGTTTTATGTTACCAGAAGAGTCTCCTTTGGTTTTATAAATCTATTTGTAGCCTATGGTTGCAATCCCTTTTGGATATGATTTTAGCCATAGAATCTATTTCTTCTTTCATGGCATCATACCAAAATATGGAGTTTGCTCCAGTCGTAGCTTGTAAAAATGAAGTTGGATCACTTTCAAGCCCAATGTCATAATCAAACTCTTGTGGGTATACAACATAATCACTAGCAATTCTTGGTTTGTTGGTTTCTCTAATCTTAAGAATCTTCTTAAACCAATTGTTTCATTTATACTTCGTAATGTATACTCAATAAGAATTGATTGCTCTTCAATGATCATGGATTGATCTCCTTGAGAAGCAATCAACTGGCTTTCATCAATGGATAGTCAACTAAATATATCGAGCTTCTCTCCCTATTCTTTTCTAAAGAGAGAAGTTCTGAGATTTATTTTCCTTTCCTTCTCTTCGAGTGCCGAGGCCTCCACCAGTGGCACCTTCATCCGGTGGCTAGCCGGTGGGCCCCTCTCTTTTCTCTTTCTTTCGCACTCTTCCTCTCTTCCTTTCTTCTCCTTCTCCCTCACTCTTCCTCTTCTCCTCTCTCCTCTCTCTCTCTCTCTCTCCCCCTCTCCCCATGCTCTTCCCCCATCCTTTCTCTTCTCCGACTATTCTCGCAAGATGATGAGGACTTCTCCAATCTGGGAGCTAATTGTTCTAAAGAACCCCCCAACCCCAGGTTGAGACCCTCTCCCTCTCTTCTCTCTGTTTGCTGTCGGAGTACTCTCTGTTTGTTGTCAGAGTTTTATAGGGTCCCCCCCGCCCCTCTCCCTCTCTTCTCTTTGTTTGCTGTCGGTTTCGTAGGGTTCCCCCCCATTGAGCCCCCTCCCTTTCTTTTCTCTGTTTGCTACCAGAGTTTCACGGGCATATCGCCGATCTCCCTTGGTGGTGGGTCTTTCATCAGAACCCATGCCTAGCCCTTTGCTCTCCCTCCTCTTCTCCGGTTGGGCCCCTCTCTTTCTCTTCTCCGCTCCCCCAGACTTGAGATCTCTTCGGCTGGGTTCTTCCTCCTCCTGTTGAGCCCCCTCTGGCTTGCTGGCATTTAGCCAGCCTTACCCTTGCTTTCCCTCCATCGGATGGCCCCCTTCTCTCTCTTTCTCACCCCTCTTCTTCCTGCCATCGGACTCCCCTATCCTTCTGTCTCTCTTAGGCCTGGCAACACCTTCCTCTTCTCTCTTTGGTTGTTGCCGAGTGACCTCCTCGCCGGCCTTCTTGGCTCTTGGCTTGCCGTCGGCCTTTTTTCGGCGCTCCCCTTCCCCCTTTATTCTGAGGCCCTCCTTGGATTCGGACTTCTCTTCCAGCATTGAGCTCTGGGCGCTCGTCGGGCCTTCTCAACTGTGGGCCTTCCATCGAAAATCCTCTTTCTTTTTCCTCTCTCTCTCTCTCCTTGTTCTAGTCGCCAACACTTGCTCTTCGTCGGCTGTCCGTGTTGGATTCCTTCCATCTTTGAGCTGTTGGCATCATCAAGAATGATGGATGGAGGCATCATCATTTAGTTGGGAAGCAGTCGGTCTCCCTTCCTTTCTTGGGACAAGCTAACTCGATGATCTCCTCCGATGGTCAGCATTGCTTGAGCCTTATAGACGGCATGTCCTCTGACAGTCGGCATTACTTCTTCCCTGATGGCAAGATGGGGCTTTTATTTTTTGTTGGGGTTTCTCTCTTTTTGAAATTTAAATTTTAAATTTGAATTTGATGTGTGGGGGTTTCTCTTTTCTCTACTGTACTGGGGGTTTCTTTTTCTCTTCTGTATCTTGTATCTTTTCCATACTCTTCTTTTTTTATAATAAATTTGGGTGGTATTTCCTCCCTTCACATCAAAAAAAAAAAAAAAAAAACTGGCTTTCATCAACGGACAAACCACTCAATCCATGCTTTTCTTCAAATTCAATCTTATAAGGAAAAATACTCCCACTAGGCTTAAAATTTTTGAAAAATTTAGTATTCCTAGCCTCAACAATTCTACCAAAGTGTGAAGGATAATAATATCGAAATCCCTTGGAATTCATTAGATAGCCTATAAAATAGCCATTAATTGTCCTTGGATCCAAGTTCTTTATGTGAGGATTATAAATCCTTACTTTGGCAGGACAAACCTAGATATGCAAATGACTTAAACTTGGTTTCTATCCATTTCATAACTCAAATTGTGTCTTAGAGTCAACCTTAGATGGAATCCTGTTTAAGATGTACACTGCAGTTTTCAAGACTTTACTCCACAGTAATAAGGGAAGATCGGAATTACTAATCATGCTGTGCACCATATCCATGAGCATTCTATTCCTCTTTTCAATAACATCATTTTCATGTGGTGTGCTTGATATTGTATATTGAGCAACAATACTCTCTTCATCGAAGAATTTTGCAAATGGACCAACCATTCGTTCCTTTTCTGTATACCTCCTATAATATTCTCCACCTTTGTCTAACTGTATAATTTTATTTTCTTTTCTTTTTGTTTCTCTACTTCTATCTTATAGGCCTTGAAGGCATCTAAAACCTCACTTTTATCAAATAGAAGAAAGACATACATGAATCTTGTATGGCCATCAACAAATGGGACAAAATATCTCTAACCATTTAGACAAGGTACAGGAAATGGTCCACAGATATCAATATAAATGATCTCAAGAATTTTAAACTCTTCTTAGCACCTTTAGAATACTTGTTGGTTTATTTTTCTTTTATGTAATATGTACAAGTATCAAAATTAGTCAAATCAAGAATATCATTTACTAACCTCTTAATTCTCTCAATGGAGATACGTCCCAATCTCTTGTGCCACAACATAGAAGAGTTTTATTAACAATACTCCATTTTATACCAACATCAACATGTAAAGCCAACTAATTTGACTCAAAACTAGGATCTAAATCAATTTTATACAAGCCATTAATCAAAGTTCCACCACCAACTCTTTATTTTGAAAATATCAAACATTGTTCTTACAAATAAAACTCAAAGTCAATAATAACTAGTTTGGAAATAAAAATTAAGTTTCTAGAAAATGAAGGAACATAGAAAATATTTTCAGATCTAAAATAAAACTAGATTTTAAAACTAATTTAAAAGTCCTTACAGCTTCAACCTTCAAACACATTTGATTTCCCAAATACATGCATTGTTCATTTCTCTTCGGCTTGCTTATGTTAAGAAAACCCTATATGGTATAACAATATAAAATATAGAACTAGAATCAATCCATCATGTACTACTAAGAGCATCAACAAAAAATGATTCATGACATACTAAAGAAATGAGATTATCTTTCTTTTCAAGCAATTTCTTAAACTTTAGACAATCTTTCTTCATATATACCTTTTTTCTGCAAAAGAAGCATGCAAACTTCATGCCTTTCATAGGCTTTTTGTCTTCCTTCTTCTCTTGTGCGGCATTCTTGCTCTTCCTAGTATTTATCTTAATATTTCATTTTAGCATGAGTCACTAAATATCACACTCCGAACCCAATATCTGGGTCAGATACATAATGGCCGCATACTCCTTAAGGCAAGATCCTAAAGAATATGTGAGACCTTAAAATTTGTTACTATCTCAACATCCCATGAACATCATTGATCTCAATCTATAATAGATCTTCTACATCAAACCTTGTATAGTTTACAAGACCCGATCATCTAACTGATATTATTACTGACGTTCTATCAAATCAATCTTTTCAAATCGTAATCCCAATTTTAGCCAAGTACATGCATCTTGAAACTCTAAAAAAAAAAGAGGAAGGATGGTGAGCTTTATAGCCTAGTAAGAATTCCCACACATCAATATAAATATAATGATAATAAATAAAAAATTAATCATTCTTGTTACTCATGTAAATCTATACCAAAAGATACCATGATTTATAAAACTTGCACGGCAAATATATCTTTTTGTGCAATAAGCCACATCATACAATTGTTTCAAACCAATATTTATCAAATTCGATCATATTAAGGTGCTTAGCTTTAGACTGTCACAGTCACGTTTCAAGCTCGTCAGTGAGGCAACAAAAATGATTAGTCCTATGGACTACCATAATTACCCATGCAAAGAGTAACAAAGTAACTAGTCTTATAGACTACCACAAGTCCGTAGATAAGGCAACAAAAATGGCTAGTCCTATAGACTATCACAACCATCTATATAAAGGATAACAAAACGACTAGTCCTATGGACTACCACAACTATATTTCAAGCCTGTGGGAAGCATCAAGAACGTAGCTAGTCCAAGAGACTACAAGTGCTCAACTCTGAGCTACCACAGTCATATTTCAAACCTATAGAAAGGCAATAATAAAATAATGTAGCTAATCCAAAAATTATAAGTGCTCAATTCTAAACTACTACAGTCATATTTCAAACCCATGAGAAGACGACAATAAAGTGGTTAGTCCAAAGCACAACAACACCACATATAGTCACACAACTCAATTATAAATGTATCAGGTATTGTAATTCAAAAATTTTTCTTTGCAAAACTCGATGCACATGATTATCAAAATTTATCTAAGTCGGGATCAGTAATATATTATACATAACTTCATACAAAATTATATATACTTAATAAATAAGTATAAATAGTATGCAACCATCAAAAATCACATAAATCAAAATCACTAATATACAAAATAAATTTTATATGAATAGATAATCAATGTCTAGGAATCTTTATCTCTATTGATGATTGACTCAATACAGTAATCGATGAACCTCTCAATTTACGGACTTGAAAGTAAGGTGTTCTGCTCAACACATTGTGCAGGCAGTCGCATCTCTGCATGATCACGTCAAATATAAAAATCATATATGAGAAAATTATGGATAAATATCTAAACATAAGTTCAGGATCCCTTCTAGAGTCAACCAATTGATCTAGGTTACCTAAGTATCTGGACCATCCACTAGTCCAGAACACATCTAGATTGAAAAATCCATGAAGATAAAGAAAGAATCTAGAGAGAGAAACTAGAGAAAGACTCATAGAGATGGAAGGTAGAGAGAGAAGATAAAGAGAAGAGAGGGAAGAGAGAGAAATTTATTTCTTTTCTTTTTTTTATCTTTCATTTTTCTTTTTCTTTTTCTTTTTTTCTCATTTTCCTTCTCCTATTTTGAAAAATGGGGGGCATGATCCCCGATAATGGCGGTGACCCCTTGCTCGATGCCAGCAGACCTCGATGACACCAACCTCAGCCACGTGAGCACAGCCTATGTCTGGCAACGATGGCCAGCTTGATGGAAAAGGAAGGAAAAGAGAAACAGGGGACGGCCTTGTTTCACACAAATTCGATGCGTTACTGATCAAAATCCTAGAATGGTGACCCCACTTTCGATCAGAAGAAAGAAAAAAAAAGGAAGGACATCAAACTTATCTTGGCTCCGGTGAGATCGAACAGCTAGCCAATTAATCAGAAAAGTATCTCGAAAACCCTCTGTGAAAAAATCAAAGAAAACTCGAGTTTCTCACTGATGATGAAAGGAACTTTGAGGTGAGATGGCTAGGAAGGGAGGGATCCTTTTATAGACTATGGATCCTAGGGTTTTACTACCCTAGGACCACTTCTCCTAGCTAAAAATGGAGAAGAGGAAGACTCCCCCTGTCTCACATGCACAGCACGTGAGATTTCAATTCAAATTTTTTTGTTTCTTTCTCTACTTTGAGATTTGTGCAAGAGATTTAATCTAAAGAATTTTTTTCTATTACTTTAATATTCATGCAAAAAGTTTTAAAAATCTGGATCCTTACATTCTCTCTCCTTAAAATAATTTCATTCTCGAAATTAGCATACTGCAAAGTTGATAACCTTAAGGGTACAAAATTCTTATCTTATCATCGAGCTTCTAGATAGCTTTCTTCACTTAGAAAGAAATTTCAATCTTCTATCATAACATCCTCTGAATTAGAACAAATTTTTTTGATTAAATTTAAATGATTTAAACCACCATGCTGTCACTGCGCACTCTGATTTAAATCCATCAAATTTTTTTGGATTTGCTAAATAATTTTTGATCCAATAAAATTATAAATTGTCAATTCCATGAATTACAACCCTAGATATAAATTATCCATCCAATCCCTATGAATCACCTTAGTCACAATCCTTAGTAATCATAATCCAAAAATCTTCAAAAATCAAGTAATTAGATCCAAATATGATAATTTAAATAACTAAAGATTCCACCAAATTGTGTATGTCATGCTCTCACAATAATATCCAATCCATCAATAGAACTAAATATATTTTTCATTATATGCGAATTCATACTTGATCCTTTATAGGTTTAATGCTCGAAAAATATTTCTTTCTTATGTGATGCAATTTTTTTTTAGGCTACATTCTAAACAAACTTTCTTCTGATAATTCAAAATTATAATGATCAAATAATTAACATCAACATTAGAAAAGTCATCATGATCTTCACCCATATCAAATTTAGAACTCCAAAATCATCTAAATAACAATTGAATAAGTATACTCAATACAACATATTAATACATTCTACTTTATTCCAAAGTCAACACCTCTCATACTAATGTCAAGCCCTACTGGTCAAAATTCAAGATATAACTCATTAGTTCTATTATACACATCATATGCCACTTATGCATAAATTTTTATCATAATAACTATTGATCCGAAATCTAAATTTTGAATCCTTTTTGCTTCTTCTATCATGTTTCTAATGATCAAATATCACTTAAGTCTAGTCCCTAGTGATCAAAATCTATGCTCTGATATCATTCCATCCCATCTTTAGTGATTATAACCTTATGCTTAAATACCCCTTAAGCTCTAATACCATTATGTCATACCTTAAACCCAACATCTGGGTTAGATACATGATGGCCGCATACTCCTTAAGGTGAGATCCTAAAGAATATGAAAGATCTTAAAATTCATTATAATTCAACATCCCATAAACATCAATAATCTTAATTCATAACACATAATTTATATCAAATTTTGTATAATTTATAAGACTCGATCATCCAACTGATATTATTGCTGACATTCTATCAAATCAATCTTTTCAAATCATAATCCCAATTTTAGCCAAGTATAGGCATCTTGAAACTCTGAAAAAAAAAGGAGGATGAGGGGTGGTGAGCTTTATAACCCAACAAGAATTCTAACACACCAACATCAATATAATAATAATAAATTAAAAATTAATAATTGTTGTTACTCATGTAAATCCATACCAAAAGATACCGTGATTTACAAAATATGCATGGAAAATATATTTTTTTATGTAATAAGCCACATCATACAAGTATTTCAAACCAACAAATATCGAATTTGATCATATTAAGATGCTTGACTCTAGACTACTATAGTCACGTTTCATGCTCGTAGATAAGGTAATAAAAATGACTAGTCCTATGGACTACCACAACCACCCATGAAAAAGATAATAAAGTGGCTAGTTCTATAGATCACGGCAACTACATTTCAAACCCGTAGGCAAGACAACAAAAATGACTAATCCTGTGGACTATCAAAATAACTCGTGCAAAGAGTAACAAAGTGGCTAGTCCTATAGACTACCATAGCCACATTTTAAGTCTGTGGGAGGCACAAAAAAAGTAGCTAGTTTAAGAGACCATAGGTGCTCAACTCTAAATATCACAATCATGTTTCAAGCTTATGAGAAGGCAACAATAAAATAAAATAGCTAGTCCAAAGGACCATAAGTGCTTAACCCTAAACTACTACAACCATATTTCAAGTCCATAGAAAGGTGACAATAAAGTGGCTAGCCTAGAGCATCATAACACCACAAATAGTCAAACAACTCAATTATAAGCTTATCAAGTATTATAATTCAAAAAATTTTTTCTTTGCAAAACTTGATGCACATGATTATCAAAATCTATCTGAGTCAGGATTAGTGATATGTCATACATAACTTCATACAAAATTATATATGTATTTAACAAATAAGTATATATAGCATGCAACCATCAAAAATCATATAAATCAAAATCATTGATGTATAAAATAATTTTTATATAAATAAGTAATCAATATCTAGGAATCCTTACCTCTATCAGTGATTGATTCAACATAGTAATCGATATACCTTTCAATCTACGGACTCGGAAGCAAGGTGTTCCACTCAACACCTTGTGCAAACAATCGTACCTCTATATGACCAGGGTCAAATATAAAAATCATATACGAAAAAGTTATGGATAAACATCTAAACATAAGTCTAGGACCTCTCTTAGAGTCAACCAATTAATCCGGTTACCTAAGTACTTGGACCATCCACTAGTCTGGAAGATATCTAGATAGAGAAATTCATGAAGAGAGAGAAAGAATCTATAGAGAGAAATTAGAGAATGACTCATAGAGATGGAAAATAAAAGAAGAAGGTAGAGAGAGAAGAGATGGAAGAGAGAGAATTTTTTTCTTTCTCTCTCCTTATTTTTCTTTTCTTTTTCTTTTTTTTTAGTTTTTCTTTTCCTATTTTGGAAAACAGAGGGATGGCTTTAGCCAATCAACCACCCCTAGCATGACCCCTGATGATAGTGGCGATTCTCCACCCGATGCTGGCAAACCTCGACGACACCAACCTCGATCACCCGAGCATAGCCTATATCCGACAATGACGATCGGCTTGATAAAAAAAGAAGGGAAGGAGAAGCAGGGGATGGCCCTATTTCATACAAATCTAGTGCCTTGTCAGCCAAAATCCTAGAATAGTGACCCCACTACCAACTAGAAGAAAGGAAAAAAAAGGACATCAGACTTACCTTGGCTTCAATGAGATTGAACAGCCAATTAATTGGAAAAGTATCCTGAAAATCCTCCCCAAAAAAATCAAAGAAAACCCAAGTTTCTTGTTGGTGATGGAAGGGATTTTGAGGTGAGATGGCTACGAGGGGGAGGGATCCTTTTATAGACTATGGATCCTAGGGTTTGATTGCCCTAGGACCCCTTCTCCTAGCCAAAAATAGAGGAGGAAGACTGCCTCACGCGCACAGCACATGAGGTTTCCATTCAATTTTTTTCATTTCTTTTATCTGCTTTGAGATTTGTGCAAGGGTTTAATCTTAAGAATTTTTTCTATTGCTTTAATATTCATGCGGGAAGTTCTAAAAATTCGGATCCTTACACTAAGTGATCTATTTCTAGCTTCTTATGCTTCAGTCTCTCCTCCTCTTGGACACACATAATCAAATGTTCATCAAGTGACTACTTTTCCTTATGTATGCTATAAGATATTTTAAAAGGATCATATTCTACAAAAAGAGAATTGAGAATAAAATGATTTAGGAATGACTCAGAAATCTTGACTTTTAGAGACTTAAGTTGAGCAGCAGAGCAGCTTAGCTCCATAATTTGCTCGCACACTCAAAATGATCAAAAGTTTTGTTTGAAAGTCTCTTCATAAGGTACCAGCTAAGGCCTTTATGAAATCTTTTGCCTTGGAGCATTCAGGAATAGAACCTCTAACCTTCTTACTAACATGAGACTTAATGAGTATTAGACTTAAACAATTAGATTGCTCCCACTGCTCATATTCATTTTTCTCATGTAGCATACTTGATTTCGTAAGAGTAGGTAGCTCATCCTCATGGAACACCAAATCAAGATCCATGCATCCCAAAGTAAAGAGAATCTTTTCATTCCAAACAAAATACTAAATGCATCATGAACAAATGTAGTAGGAATGGCTACAATAATCAAAATAATTAATATCTCAATGTTATAAAGCATAAACTTTAGCTTTAATTCTAAATCAACCAATGTCAATTTAGAAGTAGTAAATTTAAAACCTTCCTATGGATAGAGGTTGCATCACATATTACATTTACTTAGTGACTTTCTATAATAAGACTAGTAAATAGAAGCACTAAGAACAAAATTTCCATACCCAAGGGTCTGAAAATATTTTTAATATCTAGTCTACCATCTTATTCCAATTAAATCATAAAAATGACAACCTCCCTATAGCACCAAGTCATTATCTTAATGAAATAATTGCAATTTTATAATGCCATTATACATTATGAAGTCTTATTGGCTTTATACTTTATGTGATTATCATCATGCCTTAAGATGCTGTGGTTATTCTTAAGTCATTCTAATATCATTACTTCAAAATGACATCATATAATATCAACTAATCCTTATTTTGACATGCAAACCAGTAGATCTGAAAATTCTGCAATCAAATATTAGGCAAAAAAATTGCAAAAATCCTTCAAATAAATATTTTCACATAATGGTCTCAAAAATAATTATCGAAAGATACTAAAGTGAAATATTATCTTAAAAAGACCATTTTCTAGAGATCATACATAGAATACTGTTAATTATAAAAATATATCCAAAACCAAAATTACAAACAATATCATGATGATGTAGCAACCAAATTGCATAATATATGAACATCTCTTAGTTGGAAATAAATATTTATCTTCCAAGATTATTTCAATGTTCACAAATCAACAAGTATAATTTAAAACCATAAATCAAAAATATTATCTCAATAAATCAACCAATTTTGGAGTTATTTGAGAACATGCGTTAAGAAGAACTCTAATAACATGATAAAGTCATGTAGCATATATCAAATCATCCAAAATTTATGTACACCAATTTCTCAGAAATCAAATAAACTAAATAACATAGTAGAAAGGTAGCTCTGATATTACATATAAGAATAAATATAAACTATTTATTATAAAATTTCTGCATAAGTATATAGTGAAAATGACGTGACAAGATTTTATCTCCAGCCATTATTATTCAAATAAAAGAAAAATCAACCACTCAGAAGTCACACACTCTTGATATTAAGAGAACTCTTTTAGCCTATGTCTTGCTGAATTTTTTACCTCTTATAATGAAAAAGTATAGGTCTTACTTATCGAGGCTAGGTGACATTTATCACCTTAAATGAATTTATTTAAAATGGGAGTAAATATTAGCATATGGGTCATATAAAGTCTCATAATGAGATGTTTCTAACATAATCTGAAAGAAAACAGATAAGAAGAATAAACAAAGGAATATAGATAAGTGAAAATCTATTCAAAATAGGCCTTGATCTGGAAAGCATTCCTAGTTGACAGCAACTATGTGGTCGATGTTGGAGTCCTCAGCACGATGCTTATAGCCCTTGCTGATTTTACAATTTCCTCTCATCCATCTCTTGTAGAGTGGCCATGATAAGTTACTTAGAGGGTGTTTGGTTGCGAGAGTTGGGGCTTGGAATGGAAACGTGAATGGTTGACTTCCATTTCAACCATTTGGTTGGAGAAACTCGTATTCCAATTCTGATTTTGGGATAGATGGGAATGATCAAATCCCCTTAAAATCCAATCCCGACTATCCCCCAAGCATTTCAATCTTCATTCCGATTTTGATTTCGATGTTAGTTATAAACCAAATGCTTCAGGGGATATGGCCATTTCAATTCTCATTCCAATCTATTCTGATTTTGATTCCAGTCGCAAACCGAACAGCCCCTTAATATGAAGTGACTAATGTCATGAGGGTAGAGAAATAGGAGAAATAAAGGATAGATTGTATTATTAAATAGAATTTTATATATAATCCTAGAGGATCAAAACCTATATCTATACACTATAGAAAATTTAATCTTGATGCAGAAATAAATATACCTCCAGCCATTATTGTTCAAACTGAAAAATGAATCAAAGATCAAGAACATTGCAAGAATACCGAAAGATAAATCTTGTAGATGGATCTACTTTACTTCTATCCTATAAAAGAATACTGTAAAAAAGTTCTTATAGTCTATGTCAGAGAATCTTGATGACTATTATTGATGGAGAGTCACATACTATATTTATAGGCTAAACTAGAGATTCTTTTAGATTAACAAAACTTTCTTCTATCAAGAAATCATAACCGTAGTAGCGTCTTTATTTTGACTAGATTCTATCTTTATCTCAAAAGAGTTTTAATGATTCATTATCACCTTAATTATCTTAAATTATCTTTAACGATTAGGTTATAACTGAGTCACATCAAGTCCCTAATAATGGGATAAGTACAACATTCTTCCACTTAGCCTATGTGTCACAATCAAGATACCAAATAGGTGATAAACAAAACTATAATATGGTCATAAACTAACTCAAGTCAAAACTCCCACTTAAATAAAAAATTTGAATACACGAATCATGGTAGTTATATCCTATAAACTGTATACTCCTTTCGATGTATCACAACGCATAAAACTCTTTATTTAAGTATTTTATACTTTTTTTATGAATAACTTTCTATAAGCTATTCAGAGTTTAACTTTATGACATAAAATTTACGTACACAAAATAAAAAATATATCCTTTATTTCTAAAAATAACATAAATATTATATAAGAAGCAAATCAAACAAGAATTGAACTAACGATTTCCATATAGTCCACATGATCTTTAAATTGTTTGGCTGATAATCTTTTCGTCATGGAATCTACAATCATTAATTCAGTACTGATATGTCGGATATCCACTTCATGCTTCTTGACATGATTTTTAATAGTAAGATAATTTATATCGATGTGCTTGCTGCAATTTTTATTTTTATTATTCTTAAAAAAAATATAGCAAAATTATCATAATAAATCTTTATTAGCCTTGCAATAGAATTGACAACTCTCAAATAAGAAATAAGATTCTTCGTTCATATTACTTGTGAAGTAGCTTTATTGTATGCAACAAACTCTATCTCCATAGTAGATGAAGCAACTATGGATTGTTTATTACTTCTCTAAGATACAGTACCTCCAGCAAGAAGAAAAATATATCTTAAAGTAGACTTTTTTGTATCCACATATCCATCAAAATCTGAATCCGAGTAACCAACCACTTCCAAGTGATTAATGTGTCTGTAGGTAAGTATATAATGCTTGGTTCTTTGTGGATACCGTATAACCGTCTTTGCAGTTTTCCAATGATCAAGGTCAGGATTACTTTGGTATCTACTCAAAATTTCTATTACATATACTATATTAGGTTTTGTATAGACCTGTGCATATCATCAAGCTTTCCACTGTAGATGCATATGCAATATTTTTTATTTGCTCTTTTTCCAATTCTTTTTGTGGATACTGATTCTGAATAAATTTATCATCTTGCATAATGGATGTAACTGTAGGAGTACACTCTATCATCTTAAACCTTTTTAAAATCTTTTCAATGCAGGCCCTTGGAGATAAACCTAAAATCTTTTATGATATGTCTCTGTGAATCTCTATGCCAATGATATAAGAGGCTTCACCCATATTCTTCATCTCCAAGTTTTGAGAAAGATAGCTTTATCTCCTTTAGCAAATCCAAATCACTGCTTGAAAGTAACATATCATCTACATATAGAACCAGATGTATGTAGTTACTCCCGCTAACCTTAAGATATAGATATTGATCTACAATATTTTTTGTAAAGTTAAAAGAGCTAATAACATTATAAAATTTCATATACCATTGGCAGAAGGCTTGCTTAAGTCCATATATAGATTTTCTTAACTTGCAGATAAGATAACAATCTTTATCTGTATAGAAACCTTCAAGTTGAGTCATGTACATTATCTCTTCTAGATCCCCATTCAAAAATATTATTTTTCACATCCATTTGATATAATTTTAAATCAAAATGAGCTACTAAAGTCATAACTATGTTTAATGAATCCTTCTTTGAAACTAGAGAAAAGGTTTTATGATAGTCAATGCTTTCTTTTTGAATGAAATTTTTAGCTATAAGTCTGACCTTATATCATTCAATTTTATCCGAGAAGTCTCTTTTCATCTTATAGACCCATTTACAGCTAATGGTTGAAGCACCTTGTGGTAATTCAATGAGATCCCAAACTTGATTTTGAGCTATAGATTCCATCTCATCTTTCATGGTATCATACTTGTTGGTGCAAAAATCCGCCTGCGCCGGAGAAGCTGGAGTTGAGGAAGCCGCGGTCGCCGTCGGGACCTGCAAGGGAAGTCTAAACCGGAGGTGGGGTTGCTCCGGCAAGACCCTCCGATGCTCAAGTCAGTTCTCTGCCTCAACAAGAATGGAGTGCTCGAACGGAGAATTTAGCAGAGTTTTGAGATAAGGCAAAAGAGCTTAAAAAATAACGTATCTGAGTCCCCCCTTTTATAGGCGGGGGAGGCAACGGACTGATGGCGACGTGTGTAACTGCCTAGTAGTGGGCCGCCCATGGTCAGGGGAATTGATTGCGAAAGATAATGGAGCAGACACGTGGGTATCACCTCGACTTGCCACGTGGAATCCGTTATGAGGGGTGGAGCAGCGTCCGTCGTCAGGAGAATCACATGGTATCCGTCGCAGGAGGTGGAGCAGGGCGGCTATGGCTGCTGCGGCTTGTCAGGGAATGATGATACTGCGTGGAGTCCGCCACAGGAGGTGGAGCAGGGTCGCGGCCGTTTTGAGGGCCTGTCAGGGGGCGTGGATCTGTCGATTGAAGCTCGGCAATGGTCGGAGCCGTCGTGAGCGGAGCCCGGCTCCCGTAGGAGTCCGGGCGGAGCTGTTCTGATGTCGGCGGTGGAGTCCGGCTCCCGTAGGAGTCCGGGCGGAGCTGTGATGATGGCGGCAGAGCCCGGCTCCCGTAGGAGTCCAGGCGGAGCTGTGCTGATGTCGTCGGTGGAGCCCGGCTCCCGTAGGAGTCCGGGCGGAGCTGCGCTGCAAACAAAGTCAAGGGTGAAGTCCGGCTTTGATAGGAGTCCGGATTGAGCTTACCAGCAATTGATATTGAGAGCGGAGCCCGGCTCCCGTAGGAGTCCGGGCGGAGCAGCGCTTGCTGATGGCGGTGGAGCCCAGCTCCCGTAGGAGTCCGGGCGGAGTCGCGCTTGCTGATGGCGGTGGAGCCCGGCTCCCGTAGGAGTCCGGGCGGAGCTGTGCTTGCTGATGGTGGTGGAGCCCGGCTCCCGTAGGAGTCCGGGCGGAGCTGTACTTGCTGGTGGCGGTGGAGCCCGGCTCCCGTAGGGGTCCGTGCGGAGCCGCGCTTGCTGATGGCGGTGGAGCCCGGCTCCCGTAGGAGTCCGGGCGGAGTCGCGCTTGCTGATGGCGGTGGAGCCCGGCTCCCGTAGGAGTCCGGACGGAGCTGCGCTTGCCGATGGTGGTTCCGCCGTGGGTTCCGGCTGTGGGTATTTTATACCCAACACCAGTCCCCCTACATCCGAGTTTTGAATTTCAAACGAAGGAAGTACACAGAAGTATAGCCGAAACCGTCCCTTCGAATCCCGCACCCTGCCGCTCCCAGATATTTTGGCATTAAATGAGCGCGTGCCGGAGTCTTTTCGAATTGGGGCGGTACGAGGGGATGCTTCGAAGACCCCGCAGGTATGCTGGCTTAGGTACGGCGCAATTATGGCCCTGCCAACTGCCAGCCGCCTTCAGCCGTCTGCCACGGGGAGTGGGACACGTGTCGGATGCGGACTGGCCTGGGGGGATTCGAGATCATTATGGCGCCGGATCTCAGGGTCTATTTAAACCCGTCCTCCCCCCTTTCAGGCGTCCCACTCCGCTTCTGATTTCTTGCCGGCGTCTGTCATCTCCCCGAGAGTCTGCTCTAGCGAACGCCCTCTCGAGCCGTAGGCGCCTTCCGTTCCTCGCTCCCCAGGCCCCCAGAGCAGGATAGGTTAGTGCCCACCTTCTCCTTCTTACCGCTTAGGGTCCTCTCCTCCTTCCTCTTCTTTCGTGTCCTCTCCTGAGTTGACTTCCGGCGTCCCCCTCCTTTCTCGGCTTGCATTTCTAGGGCCCTTTAGGTTCTCCCCCAAAGAAAAATGTCTTCCGATTCTTCTTCCCCCGTAAGCTCTGGGAGTTCTTCTGCTTCAAACCCCCAGGCCCCTGTCTCTGCGGACGAACCCACGTTTGGGGCAGGGTCTCGCTCGGTCTTCGCACCGGGCGCTATTCCTTGTTCGTCGACTCCGGACAAACTTCTCCTGATAAGGGCTCGGTACGGGGTCCCTTCAGAGTACGATCTGGAGCTTCCTGGCCCCTCCGACCGGGCCAGCGCTCCCCCTCCTGGTCGCTTCTGTTTGTACCAGGAGGCATTCCGTGCCGGACTCCGGCTCCCGCTCCCAGCTTTTGTTGCCGCCTTCTTTCGTTTCTTAGACATTTCTCTCGCTTCTGTCGCCCCGAATTCTTTTAGGTTTTTGATAGGGTTTCTCTCCCTCTGTCACATAGCCGAGGTCCAGCCTTCCCTCTCCCTGTTCAGATATTTCTACACTTTCAAACGCCATCCTTCAGCGAAGGATTGGTGGTACTTCTCCCCCCAGTTCGGTAAGAAGGGGTTGCTGAAGGGCGCCCCTTCTTCGATTCACAACTGGAAGGAGAAATTTCTCTTCATTTACTGCCCGACCCTGGAATTGGGCCTGCCCCCTTGGGGGTCTCTGAGGGATTCCGTCCGCCGGGCTCCTGGCCTGGGAGAGGACGACCTTCAGGCCGCCCAGAAGCTCCTGAGTTATCCCGCTCCTTCCCTTCCAAACCTACTGAGGGAGCCGCTTCTCTTCAACATCGGCCTGAGCCCTCAAGATCCAGCAAGTATACATCTTTTCTTTTCTTGTCTTCTTCTTCCCTCTCTTCCTTTCTCTCTCCTTTTTCCTCTTTTCTCTTTCTCTTTTTTCTTTCTTCTTCTTCTCTTCTTTTCTTCTTTTTTTTTTTTTTCGGACTGATTGGTGCTGCTTTTTTCTTCTTCTTTTCTTTTTCCATTTTTTTTTTTTTTTTTTTTTTTTTAGCAATGGACGCCGAAGCCACACGGATGCTCGCCAAGGCCATGAGAGCCCAGAAAAGGAAGGGCGCGACGACTTCCGGCTCGGCGAAGAGGACCAGGGTGGAGGAGACGAGCCTGGCCGCGCCCGTCCAGGCGACCCCGACGATCGACATTCCCTCGGATGCCGAGCCAGCGGCCCCCCGGGCTCCCCCAGGGAGCCCACCGACTGGGGTCCCCATTCCGGAGGTCCGCCCCGTGGGGGCGCATGCCGCGGGGAGGAGGAGAAAATCGGTGGCCCGCAGGCCGAGCAGCCACCGAACCGCTGCAGACGAGTCCGTCTGCTCCGAGGGGGGATCGGAGAACCCCTTCAACGACAGGCTCTGATCCGTCGGCTGCTCGACGGTTGTATTCTGCCCGACGTCGTGGAGAGGATCGACCGTGCCGATCCCGAGCAGCGGGCCTGGGACACCTTGGGGTCCTTTCTTGAGGTAAGCGGATTTTTATTTGTTCAGTTGCTCGGTCTTTGTTGTAATTCTCCATCTGTCCTTGCAGATCGGGCATCAGCTCTTCGCCTATGTCGAGGCGTCGGGCCGCACGAGAAGGGACCTTCTTCGGGCGGAGGAGCGTTGCCAAGACGAGGTTGCTCGTCTTCAAGCGAAGACGGCCGAAGTGGCCGCCCTCCGGGAGGCCCTGGAGAGAGAGAGACAGGACCGGGAAGAGGAAAGACGAGTCCGGGAGGAGGAGAGGCGAAGCCTGGAGGAGTCGGCAAGGAAGGCGGAGGCCGAGGTCGCCCATCTGGCCGAGCAAACTCCGGTTCTGGTTTCGGAGGCCAGGACCCTTGCGGTGGAGGAGTTCAAGACCTCCACGGAGATGAGGGAGCTGAACGTCCAGTTTGGCCTGGAGGCGTTCACCAAGGGGTTCGAGCTCTGCCGAGAGAGGGTGGCCAGCAAATACCCCGACCTTGAATTCGGCTTTCTGGAGGAGTCTGACGACGAGGCCGCCCCTTCGTCCGCCACCGCCGCAGTCGCACCCCCCGCGCCGGGTTCTCCACCCCCAGCCTCCGAGGTCTGAGACCTCCGATCTTGTATCTTTCTTTTGTTGCCATATTTCCTTTCCGCTTGTCTTCAAATTTAATCAATAAAGTTGAATTTCTTATTGTGGATGGCCTTTCCTTCCCCTGCTCCTTCTTTTCTGCCTTTCTTCTCGTAATGAACTGGTTTTTGACGTTTGCATTTTCCGATGGTAGCGTCCCGCCGAAGCACTCCCCTTGCCCCTGGGGGTCCCGCTGAAGTCGACTATCCAGCGGCTCAAAAAGGAGGTCCTCCACTTGACGAAAAAGTTGAAAAAGTCGGAGGGCGAGCTTCGCCAGGCGAAAAAATGCTATTCCGAGGCCGCCGCTGAGGCCGCCCACTTCAGGAGTCTCCAAGTGAAGGCAATCATGGACTACAGTCGGAGGAAGGCGAACTTTGCGAAGGAGCTCGAAGAATGCACGAAGAGCGCCAGCGACCGAACTTGGGCTCAAGAAGCCAGGATCAGCACCCTTAAAGTGGAGCTGTCGGCTGCCAAGAGGAGGATCGGCCAGCTGGAAGGAAGCTCATCCCGGCTCACGGCGCGGGATGAGCAGATATGGTCACAAAAAGTTTTCGACCCCCAGAAGCAGCTTCAAGATGCCGAGATGGGCCACGATGTGCAGCGGGCCAGCTGGCGTCGACAGGTAGAGGAGTATAAGGGGAGATTCCATCGAGCGGCGGACGAGGTAGTCCGTCTCCAGAGGCAGTTGGTTACCAGGGCGCAGCTTGCTAACGCCCAAGATAACGAAGAGCTCCAAGCCCTGAGAGGCTCTGTCGAAGGGATTTCTGTCTCCCTTGGGGAGAAGACAGCTGAGCTCCAACAAGTAAAAATCCAACTGGGACTTGAGCGGAGGGCCGTTGCGGACGCAGAGGCGGAGTCCGAAGTTTTGCGGAAGTGGCATCGGGAAGCGGAGGCTGAGAGCCGGCGACTTCGTCAGGCGCTCCAGGATATGCTGCAAAAGAAGGAAGAACTAGAGGAAATGGTGGAGACCCTGAGGCAGTCCTGGTCGGGGGATGGAGGTGATCACCTTATGTTAGAGGGAGCAGGACCTCCTTAGAGTTCTTTTGTAGTCACCCCCTTTTTGTAGCTGCCCCCCTTTTCTTTTCTTGTCGTTTTGTCCCTCTTTTTCTGGCCGTCCTGGCCCTGTAGTACATATATCGGAAATGAGAAAAAGGCATTTTGTGTTACCTTGTCCGCGCGTAGCACTAATATTGTCGTTCGTTGACCCTTTCTCGTTGTTTGGCCTGTTTGGCTTAGAGGTCGTCGTGGGAAAGGGCTCTTCCCTTCCATCCTATCTCGTCATGTGGCCGAGCCTCGCCACCGTTTTTAACCCTTATTGGCGAAGTGGCGGATGGAGCCCGGCTTTCTTAGGAGCCCGGGCGAAGTCTTTCTTGGGGGCGGAACCCGGCTCCCGTAGGAGTCCGGGTGAAGTTTACCTTGGCGGCGGAACCCGGCTCCCGTAGGAGTCCGGGTGAAGCTTTACCTGGCGGCGGAACCCGGCTCCCGCAGGAGTCCGGGTGAAGCTTTACCTGGCGGCGGAACCCGGCTCCCGTAGGAGTCTGGGTGAAGCTTTACCTTGGCGGCGGAACCCGGCTCCCGTAGGAGTCCGGGTGAAGCTTTACCTTGGCGGCGGAACCCGGCTCCCGTAGGAGTCCGGGTGAAGCTTTACCTTGGCGGCGGAACCCGGCTCCCGTAGGAGTCCGGGTGAAGCTTACCTTTGCGGCGGAACCCGGCTCCCGTAGGAGTCCGGGTCTTCCATTTTGCTTGAGCCGGTCGCGAGGTTCTCGTTATCAGCCTGGCTTGTGGGGGCGCGTTAGGGCGCTGTAAGGCCTCTCCCCCCTCTGGTCTAAAAGAACCGGGCCTTCAACTTTGCTCATGTCAGGACGAGGTTCTCCTCCTGTTCCTGACATGGCTATGGGGGCACATTAGGACGTTGCAAGGCCTCTCCCCCCATCCGGTCTAAAAGAACCGGGCCTTCGACTTTGCTCAAGTTAGGGCGAGGTTTTCCTCCTGTCCCTAACAGGGCTGTGGGGGCACATTAGGGCGTTGTAAGGCCTCTCCCCCCATCCGGTCTAAAAGAACCGGGCCTTTGACTTTGCTCAAGTTAGGGCGAGGTTTTCCTCCTGTCCCTAACAGGGCTGTGGGGGCACATTAGGGCGTTGTAAGGCCTCTCCCCCCATCCGGTCTAAAAGAACCGGGCCTTTGACTTTGCTCATGTCAGGACGAGGTTCTCCTCCTGTTCCTGACATGGCCGTTGTTTTTTGGAGAGGTCATATCCAGTCATAATACATCCGTGTTAAGCAGGAGGAGTGCGTTAGCTAGAAAGAAAAGTAGATTCAAAACGAAACAGTAAGCAATACATTTACAGTTCTCCCGCTCCTCCTTGAGGCCCTCCGACGATGGAGTCGATGGTCCCGATAGGAGGCCGGTCCTCGGGCTGCTCCTCCCTCTTCTGTGGTTCGGGCGGTGGGAGGGCTCTTGGCCGGTCTCCTCTACCCTCAGGCCTGCGGCGGATGAACCTGTCGAGCCGACCTCGCCGGATGAGCTCCTCGATCTCGTCCTGGAGCTGGATGCACTCTTCGGTGTCGTGGCCGTGGTTGCGGTGGTAGAGGCAGAACTTGTTGGGGTTGCGCTTCCCGGGGTGCGTGCGCATCCTCTCCGGCCTAGGGATCAGCTCCCTGACCTCCATCAGTACCTGGGCCTTCGAGGCGTTGAGGGGGGCGTAGCTGCGGAACTTCCCCGGCGGGGAACCCCGCCGAAACCTGTTGTCCGGGCTTCTCTGCCTGCATGCCCGGGGTGGAGTATGGGTGCGCTTGTGCCCAGGAGGGGATCGGGAGCGAGGCCGGGCTTCCCTTGGCCTCTTCTCAACTGCGGGCTTGCCAGAATCTCCCGCCTGGCGCTCCCTCGCAGTCTCTTCATCCTTCATTTTGAAGGCCTCTTCCGCTCGGGCGTATCCTTCAGCCCGAGCCAGCAGATCAGCAAAATCCCTGGGGTACTTCTTCTCCAGGGAGTACAAGAGATCATTCTTCTGAAGGCCACCTTTCAGGGCGGCCATGGCAACCGACTGGTCCAAGTTTCGGACCTCCAACGCCGCGATGTTGAAGCGGTTGATGTAGGCCCGTATGGACTCTCCTTCCCTCTGCTTGATGTTGATGAGGGACTCCGAACCTTTCCGGGGACGTCGGCTGCTGACAAAATGGGCCACGAATTGGTGGCTCATTTGGTCGAAGGAGAAGATGGTACCCGGCTTCAGTGTCGAGTACCAGTTTCTTGCTGCTCCCTTCAAAGTAGACGGGAAAGCCCGGCACAAGATGGCGTCGGGGGCACCATGAAGCAGCATCATCATTCGGAAGGCCTCCAGGTGGTCCACCGGATCCGACGTCCCGTCGTAGCTTTAAAACTAGGGGAGTTTGAAATTCGGCGGGATCGGTTCCTGCATAATCATTTGGGAGAAGGGAGGGTCAGTGCAGATATCCTCACCGTAAGCGGGAGGTGCATGGCGGAGTTCTTCGATCCGCCGGTTCATCTCCTGAAGCCTTCGGTCCAGGAAATCCTCTCGACTTCGAGTCTCGAGGGTCCTTTGGCAGAACGGGGGTAGGGATCTCCCAGGGGTGGAGTCGTGGTCCGACTGAGGGCTCTCCACCCTTGGATTCGCCTTCTCGGGAAGGACGGGGCGACTAGCCCAGGTGGCCCACCCCACCGCCGGGTTCTGGCATTTCGGAGATGTCCCTTCCGGATGCGCTGACGCCTGCGGCGGCTGCTGCTGCATCGCCTGTACGGCCTCGACGAGGCCCTTGACCTGCTACGCCAGCAAGTCAAACTGCTTCGCACCAACCGCCATCGCCGGAGGGGGAGGAGGAGCTGGCTGAGAAACGGGGGGGGAGGCCGGAGCCTGAGATCTGGCCGCGGAGGCCGTGGACCGCCGGGTGGACGCCCTGCGCGGAGGCATCGGGTATCGATCTCGCGGGGGAGGATTAGGAGTAGATGACGGAGAGATGGCCGGAGGTGGCTCCGTTGAGCGCTCCTTCAAGAACAAGGGTGCTGCGAAGACACAGCCCCTTCCTCTAGCGCCAATCCTGTTGGTGCAAAAATCCGCCTGCGTCAGAGAAGCTGGAGTTGAGGAAGCCGCGGTCGCCGCCGGGACCTGCAAGGGAAGTCTAAACCGGAGGTGGGGTTGCTCCGACAAGACCCTCCGACGCTCAAGTCAGTTCTCTGCCTCAACAAGAATGGAGTGCTCGAACGAAGAATTTAGCAGAGTTTTGAGATAAGGCAAAAGAGCTTAAAAAATAACGTATCTGAGTCCCCCCTTTTATAGACGGGGGAGGCAACAGACTGATGGCGACGTGTGTAACTGCCTGGTAGTGGGCCGCCCATGGTCAGGGAAATTGATTGCGAAAGATAATGGAGCAGACACGTGGGTATCACCTCGACTTGCCACGTGGAATCCGTTATGAGGGGTGGAGCAGCGTCCGTCGTCAGGAGAATCGCATGGTATCCGTCGCAGGAGGTGGAGCAGGGCAGCTATGGCTGCTGCGGCTTGTCAGAGAATGATGATACTGCGTGGAGTCCGCCACAGGAGGTGGAGCAGGGTCGCGGCCGTTTTGAGGGCCTGTCAGGGGGCGTGGATCTGTCGATTGAAGCTCGGCAATGGTCGGAGCCGTCGTGAGCGGAGCCTGGCTCCCGTAGGAGTCCGGGCGGAGCTGTTCTGATGTCGGCGACGGAGTCCGGCTCCCGTAGGAGTCCGGGCGGAGCTGTGATGATGGCGGCAGAGCCCGACTCCCGTAGGAGTCCGGGCGGAGCTGTGCTGATGTCGTCGGTGGAGCCCGGCTCCCGTAGGAGTCCGAGCGGAGCTGCGCTGCAAACAAAGTCAAGGGTGAAGTCCGGCTCTGATAGGAGTCCGGATTGAGCTTACCAGCAATTGATATTGAGAGCGGAGCCCGGCTCCCGTAGGAGTCCGGGCGGAGCTGTTTTGATGTTGGCGGCGGAGCCCGGCTCCCGTAGGAGTCCGGGCGGAGCAGCGCTTGCTGATGGTGGTGGAGCCCGGCTCCCGTAGGAGTCCGGGCGGAGTCGCGCTTGCTGATGGCGGTGGAGCCCGGCTCCCATAGGAGTCCGGACGGAGCTGTGCTTGCTGATGGTGGTGGAGCCCGGCTCCCGTAGGAGTCCGGGCGGAGCTGTACTTGCTGGTGGCGGTGGAGCCCGGCTCCCGTAGGGGTCCGTGCGGAGCCGCGCTTGCTGATGGCGGTGGAGCCCGGCTCCCGTAGGAGTCCGGGCGGAGCTGCGCTTGCCGATGGTGGTTCCGCCGTGGGTTCCGGCTGTGGATATTTTATACCCAACAATACTAGAATATGGATTTATTTTTATTAATGGCTTGTAAAAATGATTTAGGATCATTATCCGGCCCAATATCAAAGTCAGATTCCTGTAGATAAATAATATAATCACTAAGAATTACAGATCTTCTTTCTCTTAAGGATCTTCTTAATCTTATTATTTCTATATTTTGAGTATTTTTAGTAGTAGGCTCAATATGAACTTGCTCTTCATGGAGTGGTTGTTCTTAAATTGGTTGTTCATGGTCTTGTGGATCTCCTTGAATAACAATCAATTCCATATCTTGTGTGGTTGACCAAGTTGATCTCTTATTTTTTCAAATTCATCCTTATGAGGAACACCACTCCCACTAAGTTATAATCCTTAAGAAACTTAGCATTCCTAGCTTTAACTATTTTGGATACATAGTTAGGGCAATAAAATCTATATCCCTTAGAATTTATTGTATAACCAATAAAATAGCCACTAACTATTCAAGAATCTAATTTTCTTTAGATTATAAATCCACACCTCACCTAAATATCCCTATGTATTTTAGTGACTTAAAGTCAATTTCCATCCTTTCTATAACTTAAAAAGAGTTTTAGGTATAGCCTTCGATGAAATCCTATTTAAGACATACATTGCAGTCTTTAATGCTTCACTCTAAAGAGATAAAAAAAGATTAGAATTACTAATCATACTCCTTACCATGTCCATCAATGTACAGTTTCTTCATTTTATCATACTATTTTATTATAGTGTTCCAGGCATTGTATATTGGACGATAATACCCTTTTCTTTAAGGAACTTACCAAATAGGCTTATCAACTGACCCCTTTCAGTGTACCTTTCATAGTACTCCCTATTTCTATCAGATCTTACGATCTTTAATTTCTTGTCTAATTGATTCTCTACTTTTATTTTATAAATCTTAAAGGTATCTAGTGTCTCACTTTTTTCAAACAGAAGATAGAGATACATATACCTGGTATGGTCATTAATGAATGAGATAAAATATCTCTGACCATTAAAATAGAGACTTGAAAATGACCCATAGATATCAGTGTGTATTATTTTTAAAATATTAGAACTCTTTTTGGGACCTTTAGAGGACTTGTTAGTTTACTTTTTCTTTATGCAAGCCAAATAACCAAAGTCAGTAAAATCAACATCTTATAAAATGCTATCATTTACAACCTCTTTATTCTCTCTAAAGAGATATCAGCTAATCTTTTATACCATAAACTTGAAAAATTCTCTTTAATAATATTTCTCTTTATGCTAATATTATCACCATGAATGGAAGAATGATTACATTCATAATTTAGATTCAAATTTAATTATATAAACCATCCATCAGAAAATTAATTCTAAAATAGCTTAACTATAGAATTCTCAAAATAAAAACCAAAATCAATATTTGTTAACTTGAAAATAGAAATTAAATTTCTAGAGAAACTAGGGATATATAAAGTGTTTTCAAGATCTAAAACAAAATAAAAATTTAAAATTAATTTAAAAATTCTCATAGCTTTCATATGTGAACATATCCGATTACTTTAATAGATACCTTGTTCGCTTCTCTTTCGGTCCCTTAGATTAAAAAAGCCCTGCATGGTATTAGCAATGGGAATTGTAGCGCCAGAATCAATTCACTAAGTATTACTAGGAACATCAATAGAAAAATATTTATGATATATTAGAGATATAAAAGTATCTTTTTTTTAAGGTATTTTTTATACTTTATGTAGTCCTTCTTCATATGCTCCTTTTCCTTACAAAAAAAGTATGTAACTTTATTGCCATGGTGCTTCATTGGCACTATAGCATCCTTCTTTTTAGAAGTACCTTTTTTCTTTCTTTCTTTACCATGAGAAGCTAAGTATTTTCATGTTTTATTTCTTACTTTTCTTATTTCAATCTTTCTTCCTCTTGAACATGCATGGTCAAAAGTTCATTATCAAATCATTTTTCTTTATATATTATAGAATATTTTGAAAGGGCCATATTCTATAGGTAGAGAATTCAAAATGAAATAAATTAAAAAAGAATTAAAAATCTTAATTTTCAATGACTTGAGTTGAGCAACAATATCTCTCATTTTCATAATATAATAATGTACACCTTTAGTACTATTAGACCTCATGCTTGAAAGTCTCTTCATTAGGATACTGACCAATATTTTATCAAAAATTTCAAATTATTCTTCAATGACCTTCATAAAATCCTTAACCCTATTACATTGAGGGATTGACCGTCTAATCCATAAGAATAGATGAGCATCAAGCTCAAGTGATTAAATTGTTCCTATTTCTCATATGCCAAAATCTGTTGTGACATACTTGAATCCATGGAAATAGATGATTTATCCACATGAAGTGCCAGGTCAAGATCCTTATATCCAAGAGTGTAAATAATACTATCTTTTCAATTAGAAAAATTATCACTACTTTACATTAGAATAAGAGCAGCATCATTAATATATACGGTAGGATTAGCTACAATAATCAATAAGCATAGAAAACTTTAATGCTATGAAGCATAAATTGTAATATGAAAGTATCAATATTAATTTTAGTAGTATATTCTAACATTTCTATGGGTAGAGGTGCATCATATATAGAATTCACTAATACTTTATCAATAAGGCCAATAATATAGATATCAAAAGATAGTAAATGTTTATACCTGTGGGCCCAGAAAAAATCTATCCTCAATATCTAGATTACCATCTTATTTTAATTAAATCATAAAAAATAACCACTCCTTGTGGGTAAAGTTAATTATTTTATTGACTTATTTGTAATTTTATTTGCATGCCATTGCACTTTAATTTATGGTCTTTATGTGATTTTTACTATATTTAGGATGCTATGGGTACTTTTGAATATAATAAACCTACTAACTTTATGTGGCATTGAATAACCTGAATAACTATATAAAATCTTATTATGGTTTTCATCTTTATCATGATCACAAAACTTTTAGTAAATAAACAATAATCCAGAAACTTTTATGTGAACAAAATAAATTACAAAACATAATTTAGAAGACCTTTATGCGATAAAGTTTATTATGGGGACTAAACAATAATCTAAGGAATTTTATGTAATAAACACTATCACATGGATCAAAATGTAATTTTGCAAGGACCTGTATGAAATCAATTACTTCATCGGGGACTAAATTGCAAAAGTTCATAGTTCAGTTAATTAAAAGGGCTTTTATTGAATATATACTTTGCTAGGGTTTAAGTGCAAAAATCTTCTATTTTAAATAAATGGGTAACCCTGTTTCACATTTCAGATTGGGACCTAAAAATCCGAGCACATTTGCTCACCATCTTCCTCTTCTTGTTCTCTTTTTCGATCAAAACCCCAAACCCCATGGCCAGCAATTTAGTGCCCCAAATCCACTACTGACAAGGCATCAACAGTCCTCAAACATCAGCGACCGATCTGAGATTGCCATCCCGATCGTAGATGAGCCGATGATTGGCCGATCCTGATGGGAGATCAACAGAAAAATTAAGCAATCAAACTAGTACTTTTCTCCCTTAACCTCAGCCCAACGACCATTGGGAAACGAATGAAACCTAGCCCCACCACTGGAGATCGAGACCTCGAAGTCCTAATCAAGATCCATCGACTGCAATCTCAAGGAAGGGCCAATCAGTGTGAGAGAAGTGACGCCTTGCACCCCTCCGCTAGTTTATCTTGCTATCGTCGGCTAGTTTGGGTGGTTGCCTGAGGGGAGGATGCCGATGATGAAGAGTGTGTGGCCTCTGGACATGAACTAGAGGTCCGACCATCATGAGGAGAAGAGGAGGAAACCCGACCTTCTTCTTCCAACTTTAACTTATTTATTTGTTTATTTAAACAACAATCAAGCTTTAAAAATAAATCATATGATCTTAAAAAATAAATAAATAAGCAACAATTCCTTTACAGGATCTGAAAATAGATCCAAACCTTGATGACTCTAATCACAAGATCGATCTAGGTCAAATCTACATTCTACGTCGGGGCTTCAGGATTCCCTATCAACCCAATTCCCTTGAATATTGGAAGAAGAAATGAAGATCCTTTTCTTCTTCATTTTATTCATAAATAATAATCAAACAATCTCTAATATGCCAAAAATAAACAAAAATATGGCATATTAAAACTTTTCATATGGCAACAAGATCAATAGATTGAACAAAACAGCATAGAGGAGGCTCTGATATCACTGAACGTAAGAAATTTAATCTTGATATGGAAATAAATATACCTCTAGTCATTATTGTTCAGGTCCAAAAATGAATCAAAGATCAAGAACGTTACAAGAATATCGAAAAATGAATCTTGTAAATGGATCTACCTTGCTTCTATCCTGCAAAAGAATATGCAAAAGAGTTCTTCTGGTCTATATTAGAAGACCTCGATGTCGATTACTAATGGAGACTCACGGACTATATTTATAGACTAAATCAAAGACTCTTTTAGATTAATACAACTTTCTTCAATTAAAAAATTATAACGGTAATGTAATCTTTATTTTGACCAAAATTTATTTTTATCTTAAAAAGATTTTAATCATTTATTATTATTTTAATTATTTCAAATTATTTTTAATAATTAGATTATAAGTCAGTCATATCAAATCTCTAATATTGGGATTGGTACAACATACACTGCATTAAAGAGGAGGACAAGACTCCTCAATAGGTGACAAGTGTCATGTGACAGTGGCCCCATATTTTTTTCTCCTTCTATCGTAGGTGCTCTCCATCGTAGATGCAACTTCTTCTAGCTCCTAGCCTTAATGTGAAAAGGGTTTAGATGGTTATCAAATGTGATGTGGCCTGTTGTGACATGTCGACGGGAGAAGATCTTGATTTGATCCTTTATTCGACTCGGCTTGGAGGATAGAAAAAAATGCATCCACTGGGCATTTCGAAATCTGGTATTGGTTTCATGTAAAAAAAAATGAAAGGGTAGATGAGTTCTTTTTCTAAATAATATAAAAAAAATTATTTATTTAAATAATATAAATTTTAATTTATTTATAAAATTAATATAAAAGAAATAAAACATCATTTTGAATGGTATTTTCTCTAAGCCACGTCACCCACATTTTCCACGTCCAAAAAAAAAAATAAAAATAAAAAATATCATTTTGAATGGCATTTTTAAAAACGTCATTTTTGAATGGTGTTTTTAAAAATGTCATTCAAAATGACATTTTCTAATTTTTTCTCAAAAAAAAAGGAAAAAAATAGAAAAGAATGGGAAAAAATAAATTTTAAAATTTTAAATTTATAAATAAATACAAATTTTAATTTTGAATGAAATTTAAAATATAAAAAATTAAATTTTTAATTCAAATAAAAAAGATAATTTTAGATGATTTTTTTCTTTTCAAATTAATTTTTTTTAAAAAATATCTAACCAAAAATCTTAAAAATTTAAAAAATTAAAAATATCATAGAAAAAATGAGAGAAAGAAATATGAAAAAAATAAAAATTATAAATTTGAATTTAAAAAAATAAAAATTTTAAATTTAATTCAAAAATATCATTTCAAATTCTTTCAAAAAATGTTCAAAAAAATAAAAAATTAAAAAAATAAAAAGTGCCACTAAAAAATCAAAAATTTAAAAAAATTGAAAAAAATAAGAATTATAATTTAAAATTTAAAAGAAATAAAATTTTTAAAAGGAGAGGAGGGGGCCGGCGGCGGTCCCCCACGGCGGCCCCGACGGTCCCCTTCCCTTGGCCGGCCCCTCCTTTCCCTCTTCCTCTCTCTCTCTCTCCCTCTTTTTCCTTGGCCGTCGGTGTCAGAGGGCCGGCGGCAGGCCGCACGCCCCGGTGGCAGGCCGCGCGCCCCGATGGCGGGCCCCGGGCCCCGACGGCGGGACCCTCCTCTCCCACTTCCTCTCTCTCTCCCTTTTCCTTGGCCGCCGGCGACTGACGGCTGGCCCCGGCGGTCCCCTTCCCTTGGTCGGCCCCTCCTCTCCCTCTTCCTCTCTCTCTTCCTCTCTCTCTCCCCAGTCGCCGGCGACGGGCCCCGGCGGTCCCCTTCCCTTGGCCGGCCCCTCCTCTCCCTCTTCCTCTCTCTTTCTCCTCCTCTCTCTCTCTCCCTTTTTTTTCTTGGCCACTGGCGACAGACGGCCGGTGGCGGCCCCCCGCGGTGGGCCCCTTCCTTTGGCCGGCCCCTCCTCTCTCTCTTCCTCTCTCTCTCTCTCTCCCTCTTTTTCCTTGGCTGCCGGTGACAGATGGCCGGCGGCGGCCTGGCGTGATGGGCCCCGGCAGTCCCCTTCCCTTGGCCGGCCCCTCCTCTCCCTCTTCCTCTCTCTCTTCCTCTCTCTGCCCCTCTTTTTCCTTGGCCGCCGGCGACAGACGGCCGACGGCAGCCCATGCGCCCCGACGGCGGGCCCCGACGATGGGCCACGGGCGGGCCCCGCAGAGGTCGAGCGGCGGGTCTCGTCCGGGGGGCTGGGGCGGCGGGCCCCACTGGGGCACGGCGGCGTCCCCATGTGGCAGGCCCCGACCCTCCCCTTCTCCGACGGCGGGCCCGGTGGTGGGATACGATAGGTCCCACGCGATGGACCGCGATGGCGGCGGGCCCCATCGAGCCCCGACGGCCGCTCCGCGATGGCCTCTGGCGGTGGCCCCACGATGGCCCCCGCGGTGGGCCGTCTATTTTAATCTTTTTATTTTTTCTTTTTATCTCATTATTTTTTTTATTATTATTTTTATCTCATTAGATTCAGATATATTTTAAAATTTGATTCGATCGTAATTTAAAAATTTTAAAATATATTGCATTTCATGAAAACGTAGATCCGTCAATTGACCAATATAGAATATTCTATGATATCCATATAAAATATATATTTAAATATATATTTTTGTACGGGTACCGTAAAATATATACATTGGTCAATTGATTGTCCAGTTTGGACAGTTTAAGAATTGTATTTAATTCTATAGATAATTACATTATTCGAATGATATGCGGAGGGTTCGAGAGAAATTTCGGACTGTATTTTTCTTTAGTTCTCCTCACACATTTTGAGTCGTGTGGGGAGAACTAAGGAGAAATGCTACCAAAATTTTTTTCGGTCCTTTTTACGTATCATTTGATTAATGTAATTAATCTATAGAATTAATGCAATTCCCGAATGGGATAGGATCTATCTGTACCTATTTGTTGATGATATGATGCATGTATCATGTAAATCTTTTGAAACGATAAAATAATTAATAATACTAAATATTTTGATTTTGATTTTATCGTAGGTTTCTATGAGAAAATGACCAGTACTCGAGTTCGTGTACTATTGTATTATGATGGCATGATACAGAATGATGAAACTGGTGTGCAGTACAGTCACCCTGTAAGTTGGATGATTAGAGTATCTTCAGCATTATCATGTCAAGAATTATTGGATCATTTATACAGCAGTATTCCTGTAGACAAAGAAAAATATGAAATAAAATTGAAATGAAAATCTCCTAATCTATCGGGACAGTTAATGCAGAGCAAATATATCTTAGTTCTAATTGATGATGATGAAGATGTCGAAGAAATACTGACCTTTCCTTTGAAATATTCAGAATATCGATTTTTAGAATTATATATTGAAAAGGAAGATGTACCAAGCTTTGGATATCATAGTCGGCTTTTAATTCAAGCGGACAATAATGTTGGGCCTTCCTTACCTTTCGTAACTCCTATGGTGCAAACCGATAGTGTTGAGGTCATTTTTATGGAATAACATTCCACTACTGTCGGCCCAAGTTGTCTAATTATTCAGAGTCCTATGATGACTTCTCCTGTGTCTTCTGCTATGGTGACTTCTCCTTTGCTAGAAGTAGTGGTAAGTGCGGGAGACGACACTCATATAGAAAACGATGACTGGGTAGTCAGTGGAATAAATTCTGATAGTCTAGGCTTTGAGTCAGATGAAAGTGGAGATGAAGACTGTTGGATGGATGAGGACAGTAGCAGTAATGATGATGATGGTGAAGATGAGAATGATGATGAAGATGTTCAGGCTAATATTAATATGGAAGAACCTCAACCTCGTTTGTACGAACCTCCATAATATTTTAACGATATAAATTTAGATGATGGTGGTTGTGTTAGTGCTGGTCGAAGATTGAACTCTGACAATCAGTTTTGGGACTCCTCTATGACTGAATTTTCTAAATGTCTAATATTTGAGAGTAAAGATTATGTAAGGAGAACTGTTGATCTTTATCACATTATGAAGCATCGGACATACAATATAGTTCAGTCGCATTCGAAATTATAATCCATACGATACGCATCATCAGATAATGTTCAAAATTGTAAATGGAGGCTTCGTGCTGCATTGTTGAAAAAATATGAATATTTTCAAATCACCAAATATGAGGGTCCTCACACTTGTTTGTTTACGAGATTGAGTCGAGACCACAAACATGTCAGTGGAAGGATGATTAGCACATTAGTCCGACATATTGTTGAGAAAGATCCCGATGTTAAAGTTGAAGCTATTGTGGCAATCGTTAATGATCAATTTCAATATACAGTGTCATACAGGAAAGCATGGTGTGAAAAGCAGAAGGCATTGGTTGATATTTATGGAGAATGGGAGCCGTCTTATGCTAAATTACCATATTATATGGCTGCACTTCAACATGCAAATTCCGGTACAGTTGTTTCATGAAATTTTTTTCAAACTGTGAATTTCAATGTTCGAGTTTTAAATTATATTTTTTGGACTTTCAAACCATCTATCTAGGATTTTACGCACTGCCATCCTGTAATCAGCATTGATGGCACGCACTTGTATGAAAAGTTTAAAGATAAGATGTTAATTGCAACAGGAATTGATGCAGAGAATGGGATATTTCCATTAGCATATGCAATTGTGGATGAGGAGATGACTGCAAGTTGGAGTTGGTTTCTTTTCCAGCTCAAAACACATATCGTTAAAAATAGAAATGGAATATGCTTAATTTCTGATAGGCATCCAAGTATCTTAAATGCCATCGCAGATGAGTCTATTGGATGGAGTCCACTACGTGCCTATCACTGATATTGTTTAAGAGCAGTAATTTTAACATTCATTTTAAAAATGTGCAGCTGAAAAGAGCAGTATGGCAAGCAGGAAGCGCTCATCAAGTTCGCAAGTTCAACTTTATCATTGGTAGGATCAGAACAGTGAATGAAGAGGCTTGGAGCTGGTTGTCCTAAATAGAAATGGAGAAGTGGACGTTGGCACATGATGATGGCCTGCGCTATGGTGTCTTAACTACAAATTTGTCGGAGATTTTTAACAGTGTTTTACGAGGAGTTAGAAATGTGCCAATTACAGCTTGTGTTCAAATGATATTTTATCGTCTTGTGAAATACTTCAATACGAGGCATGCCCAAGCCTTGAGATATGTAGAGGAGAATCCAAATAATCTTTTTACTCCTCATGTTGCAATTAAGATTGCTGAAGATCAAGTTAAAGCTAACCAGCACCGAGTAACAGCATTCAACCTTCAAAGAGGTATATATGAAGTGCTTACGAGGAGAGCAAGCACAGGGTTAGGAGGTGGAGGAAATTTTCATACTGTTACTTTAGCTGAAAGAAAATATTCTTGTGAAAAGTGGAGCATGTACAAATATCTATGTTCACATATTTTAGCTGTGTGTCAAAAAATTACTGTACATTTTAGTGATTTTATGGATGATGCATATACAATTACAGCATATATGAATGCTTGGAGCGGTGACTTTAATCCATTACCACATAAAGATTATTGGATGCATACACGTATGTTCAAATGTATTCCTGATCATCATCGTTTGAGACCCAAGCAGAAAGGTAGACCAAAGTTAACAAGACTACGAAATGAGATGGATGATAGGCAAATAAGAAGTAAGAACCACTGTGGCATTTGTAGGGAACAGGGTCATGACCGCCGTCGCTGTCCTAAGATACCTCAACATACTTCAACTTCAAGCAGTGGAAGAAATTAAAGGCTCCGAAGATTTATTTTCGTCATTGTTTTATGTATTTCTGTGAGATTGTATTTGAATATACGTGTTTAATATCCTGAGATGAACTGAATTTTATGTTTAAGTTGTATTGTGTGACAATATTGTATTTAAAATATATTTTTTTTAAAATATATTGTGTCTTATTTTTTAATACACATGTGATAATATCGTTATTTTAGATTCATTAGCGTATTATGGCTTACGATCCGCAGTATCTTGATCCTCGAGACAACAGTATTCTTACGTTGTAAGAGCACCATCGATCACAGACTATTTTAGATGGCGGCGTAAGCATTTCAATCCTATTTACTATTTAAATTTTTATTTTAAAAGTCATATACATTATCTAATTATTATATTTTATTGCAGGAGCCCAGATACCTTCGTCTATGATGATTCGATGCTGACTTCTGGAGGACAGAGGACATCCCACATAGAGTGTTAGATTATTTATGATATCTGAGATTTTATGGAGTATATCGGATTGGTCGTATACAGATGGACGTTGGTCTTATTACTACTTTGCTTGAGAGATGGCGTCCAGAGACACACACATTTCATCTTCCATTTGGTGAGGTGATCATCACTTTACAAGATGTCAGCATCCTTACTGGACTACCAGTTGATGGCGATCTAGTTACTGGAGTTGATCTCATGCTTACCATTTCGGAGTGGCAGGCTTTGTGCTTGCGATTGCTAGGGTTTGAGCCCGACGCATATTTTTTCGATCATTCACGACCCAGGATTGAGTGTTTGGATGATCGTTATCGATATTTTCATATTGCGGATGATGCACCAGAGGAGATGGTGCAGCAGTATGTTAGGGGTCAGGTGCTGCGGTTGTTAGGTGGTGTCCTGTTATCCGATACTTCATCAAATAAGATGAAGTTGATATTTTTGCCATTATTAGAGGATTTAGACTTCGCTCGTCGACTCAGTTGGGGTAGTGCAGTACTAGCTTGCCTATACAGAGCTATATGTCGGGGTTCTTATGCTGATCAGAGTGAGATTGGTGGTTATTTTATATTATTACAGATATATGAATTAAAAATTTTTATTTTTAATATTCAATTATATTTTACATTAGATACATCATGTATAATTTTTTTGAAATTTGCAGATTTGGGTATGGGAGCGTATGCCGACTATCAGTCCATTACGACGATAGTTGCTCGAGATGCCATCAGAGCAGCAGGATCCTGATGTTCCATTCAGACTAGACGGACCATTGAGATATAGGTATCGAAATATTATTTTTTTTATTTCAAACTTATTTTTTAAATTCAATAAAATTTATTTAATATGAGTAGATTGTGAAACAGATGGAACGTTGCATTCAACGTTCATCACGTATCGACGAGAGTGGCACGGGTTTATAGGTGCCAGTTGGATATATTAGTTGATACATATAGATGGATAAATTTTAAATTTTTTATAAATATTATTTTACAGTATTCATAATCTATTAAAAATTTAGCTTACTAATTTTTTTTATTTTAATTCTATCAGTTTTTGTGGAAGCCATATACAGATGAGATATTGGCTATACTGCCGCAGATGTGTACAGTTGGACACGACATATGGACTGTTAGGGTGCCACTTATTTATTTTGATGTGGTAGAGTGGCATCTTTCCGATCGTGTCCTGCGGCAGTTTGGTCAGATTCAGGGCATCCCAGAGCAGTTTGATACCAGCCAGGGACTTCATCGTATTGATCGACGAGGGAGAGCTCGTATTGACTGACGTATCAGACATGCAGAGTACATCGATATTTGGGATGCACATCGAGGTCATATTGTTCATGGTGATCCTATTTTGAGAGGCCTTTCATATACCGATGACTACATGGCTTGATTTTTTAGCATTACGGTGCGAGTCATTGGACAGCCTTAGTATGCAGTTCCCGGATACAAGGGCGAGAGTTTTACTGTGCGTTTTTTGATAAGATTATGAAAATTACTTTATGTTATTTGTATTATATTTTTGTTTTATATTTTACACTATACTGACTATTTTATTTTTACTTTGTAGACTGATTCTATGTCGGATCTTGTATTGGACGCTCGTCATGCTTTATCTACAACTGATGAGGACGAACGGATTCGGATACTGCGGGAGATAGAAAGAACAAATTCTGGAATATTAGTGGCGATTGGTGTTGATCCATATAGATGTGCACCTTGGTATGGAGCAGCCCCGGCGCCAGATATGAGATATACACCATCACCATATATTTCACATATGCCATCACCGCATATTCCGCAGATATCATCATTAGATGCTGCACAGATGCCACCACCTTTTGATCTACAGATGGCAGTACCTTCTTCTTCCTACATCCCCCAGATGACATCACCGGGTACCAGTTGGCCACATGAGTACGATACATTCTTTTCAGGTCCATCCATGTATCCAGATGAGAGGGTTGAACGGGTCTCTCAGTCCGTAGATGATCCGACAGCATCAGTTATTTCTGAGCAGCATGCTCAGCAGATCTCCTCTACTGATATAGGGGAGGAGCCATCACAGCAGGAGCAGCCGGCGAGGACCTTCCTGAGAAGATCCAAGCGACCACGGACACCGCGATGTCCTTGTGGGACTTAGTCTTTGTTATATTTATACTTAGTATTTTTTACATTTTTATTGTACTATTTTTTGTACGTTTGACATTTTTATTCTATTTAATAATATTAAATATTGATTCTATTTTATATTATTTAATTTCAAGTGATCGGATATTATGCTTTGTGTATATGGATACACATACTCGAATGTGTCTCAGAACATTAGGAGAGAAAAAGTTATGTTAAAAGGACTATAAAAATTATAACATAAATAATAATAATATATCGAATAATTTAATTATGAAATGAATCGAATCGTACTGGTACATCTCGATCTGATACAGGCACGAACAGATACGTACAATGTGGTATGAGGAAAAAAATTAATTAATTTTAAATAAAAAAAGTAATTTGAAATGATATTTCTTATTTGAATTATATTTTTTATTTTAATTAAAATTAAAAATTTTATTTCTTCCAAATTTAAAATTTTAATTTTAATTTTTTTCTATTTTTATATTTATGGCTTCTTTACGGTACTTTTTATTTTTTTAATTTATTATTTTTTTTGATATTTTTTTAGAAATTTAATTTTAAATGGGAAAAGTAAGGTGAAATGATATTTTTTATTTGAATTAAAATTAATTTTTTTTAAATTTAAAATTATACCTTATATTTTTTTACCATTTCTTTCTCATCTTTTCTTTTTTTATGGTATATTTTATTTCTTAAATTTTTAAGATTTTCTTTGAAATATTTTTTAAGAAAAAATTTTAAAAGGAGAAAATAATTTGAAATTATTTTTTTTATTTGAATTAAAATTAAAATTTTTATTTTTCAAATTTTAAATTTTAAATTTATATTTTTTTTCTCATTTTTTCCCTTTTTTATCTTTTTGGCATTTTTTAGGAATTTTCTTCCTTTATTTAGAATATTTTTTAAAAATTAAATTTAAATTAATTTAGTTATTTAAAATGATGTTTTTTTATTTGAATTATAATTAAAATTTTTATTTTTTAAAATTCAAAATTATAAATTTTGTTTTTGAATTAGAATTACAATTCCTATTTTTTTTCAATTCTATTTTTTTCCCTTTTTTCTTTTTTTATGGTATTTTTTACTTTTTTACATCAATTTTTTTCTTTTCTTCAGATTTTTTTTCAAAAAATAATTTGAAAGAGACAAAATAATTTGAAATGATATTTTTTATTTGAATTAAAGTTAAAATTCTTATTTTTTTAAATTTCAAATTTATAATTTTTAATTAAAATTTTAATTTTCTAAATTCAAATTTATAATTTTTATTTTTTTGCATTTCTTTCTCTTTTTTTATGATATTTTTAATTTTTTAATTTTTTAAGATTTTTGTTTAGATATTTTTTTAAAAAAATTAATTTGAAAAGAAAAAATAATTTAAAATTATATTTTTTATTTTAATTAAAAATTCAAATTTTTATATTTTAAATTTTATTCAAAATTAAAATTTTTATTTATTTCTAAATTTAAAATTATTTATTTTTTTCCCATTCTTTTCCATTTTTTAAGTTATTTAAAATGATATTTTTTATTTCAATTATAATTAGAATTTTTATTTCTTAAAATTTAAAATTTAAAATTTTGTTTTTTAATTAGAATTATAATTCCTATTTTTTTTCAATTCTATTTTTTTTTTCCTTTTTTTCTTTTTTATGCTATTTTTTTATTTTTTTACAATATTTTTTTTCTTTTCTTCAGATAATTTTTTTAAAAAATAATTTGAAATGGACAACGTAATTTGAAATGATATTTTTTATTTTAATTAAAGTTATTTTTTTTAATTTTAATTTATAAATTTCTTTTTTTTCACATTTTTTCCTCTTTTTTTCACTTTTTTATGGCATTTATTTTTTTATAAAAATTTAATTCAAATTAAAAATTTAGTTTTTCTTTAATTCAAATTTATAATTATATAATTTTTTTATTTTTTTATTTTTTTCTATTTTTATGAAATTTTTGTAGGCTATTTTTTTAATTTGTTTGGAATATTTTTTAAATAAATTAATTTAAAATTGAGAAAGTAATTTGAAATGATATTTTTTATTTTAATTAATTTTAAAAATTTTATTTCTTTTAAATTTCAAATTATAATTCTTATTTTTTTTCAATTTTTTTAAAATTTTGATTTTTTAATGGCACTTTTTATTTTTTTTATTATTTTATTTTTTAAACATTTTTTAAAAAAATTAATTTGAAATGGGGAAAGAATTTGAAATGATGTTTTTGAATTAAATTTAAAATTTTTATTTTTTTTAAATTCAAATTTATAATTTTTATTTCTTTCGCATTTCTTTCTCTTTTTTTTCTTTTTCTATGATATTTTAAATTTTTTAAATTTTTAAGATTTTTATTTAGATATTTTTTTAAAAAAATTGATTTGAAAAAAAATCATCTAAAATTATCTTTTTTATTTGAATTAAAAATTTAAATTTTTATATTTTAAATTTCATTCAAAATTAAAATTTTTATTTATTTATAAATTTAAAATTTTAAAATTTATTTTTTTCTCATTATTTTTTATTTTTTTTTGTGAGAAAAAAATTGAAAAATGACATTTTGAATGACGTTTTTAAAAACGCGATTGAAAATGGTATTTTTAAAAATATTATTTTAAATGACGTTTTTAAAAATATCATTTAAAATGATGTTTTTAAAAACGTCATTTAATATGACGTTTTCTATTTTTTTTTTTTTGGACGATGCCTATGTGAAAAATATGGATGATGTGGCTCGAAGAAAATGCCATTCAAAATGTTGTTTTATTCCTTTTGCATTAGTTTTATAAATAAATTAGAATTTATATTATTTAAATAAATAATTTTTTTTTGTATTATTTAGGAAAAAGACTCTAGATATTGACAGAGGACAAGATGATGAGACTTGAAGGGATGATTGATACCGTCATCTCAGATGATCTGAGCCTGATCATCCATGTGTAGTATATGTGTCTTGTCTGTATTTCTCTTTATTGGTGAGCAGCTCCCTGGCAAACCCTCATCCTTTATTTCCCTCTTCTTGGGGGGTACTCCTGATAGCCTTTTGCTTCCCACAACCTTCATGTGGGGGGCTGCTTTCGGTAGCTTTCTACCTTTCACAACCAAGACGAGAAGATTAGGGTGGGAGAGGTGTGGAGTGGTTGTTTTTATGGTAGCCTTCAACTTCCCGAATTTTACATAATGATCAAGATAAGATTGGAAAAAAAATAAAGAGCAATGGAAAGAAAGAGGGGTGCCTTATTCTTTCTTTTTTTTACAGCATTTTTCCGCTATTAGGAGAACATGTGGTGGGCTCTGCATATTTCCTTTTTTTGGTTTTAGAATATGCGGTGTGCTTTGCTTTTTTTCTTTTTTTGGTTTCAGGGGCTCTGCTTTTTTTTTTTTCTTCTTTTTTTTGATTTCAGATGCCAGCATGTGAGAGAGAGACACGTGCTGTTTTACTTTAGGTGGAATAGAGGCTTGATTTGGTGATTGAGGGGCACGTGGCCTATTTCCTACTTTGTAGGGGGAAGATCAAAATATGAGAAACACCAATATAGATGGGACATGGGACACATGGACTATTTCTAGCAAAAAAAAAATTTCTATTTTTTTAATGAAATGGAAGGACGCATGGCAGAGGGTTGTTTGCTATGATTTCAAGATTCAATTTTTTTTCTTTTTTAGAAAAAAAAAATAAGGGATCGGTGGATGGATCAAGATGGTAGAAAAAAAAAATAGTGCATTAGGGGAAGGAAAATATCATAAAAAGTTAAAAAAAAATAAAGAACATCCATGGTGTTTGGCATTTTATTTAGTGGATTTTAGTCTATTTTTTTGAAAAAAATTGGATGAAACAGAGTGAATTGGGGCTAGAAAGTATGAAACTAAAAAAAAAAAAAAGATGAATGGATTAGTCTGAAAAAAATATGGTATATAAGGGAAAAAATATTGGAGAACTAAAAAAAAAATTGAAGAACATCTGCAGGGTAGTTTTTTTGAAATTTTTAGCTTTTTTAGAAAAAAATAGATGAGTTAAAAAATATTTGAAAAAAAAATAAATGAGAAGATTGAAGAATATCTAGAGAGCCACCATTAACATGGTTTGATAATCTTTTTCGCTTCTATATTTTTTCAGAAAGAAAAAATTCTGGGCTGAAAGATGGAGCGAAGATTGAAATTGGAGGCATTCATCAAAAAAAGTTTTGGAGGGGGAAAACCAAAAAAGAACACAATATGGTGAGGAATTTTTTTTGGAAAGGGGGTGTTAAGAAAAAAAGGGATGAAGGATGAATGGGTAGATCAGGGCTGGAGAGTATGAAATTTAAAAAAAAAATCATTGCGAGGTGTCACAAAGAAATGTTAGAAAGAAAATTTTGGGATGAAGCACAGATGGATGGATTAGTATGGAAAAAGATGGTGTATAAGGAGAAAAATATCAGAGAAACTGCAAAAAAAAAAACTGAAGAACATCTATACGGCAGTTCTTTTTGAAATTTTTAGCTTTTTTCTAAAAAAAATAGATGAGTGAAAAACATATCTAAGAGAAAAATAAAACTAAAGAACATCTAGAGAGCCACTGATAACATGGTTTGATTCTCTTTTTCCCTTTTTTCTGAGAAAGAAAAAAATTTGGGATGAAAGATGGAGAAAGATTGAAATTAGAAGCATGCATTGAAAAAAAAATAGGAAGAAAATTGGAGAAAAACACAAAAAATATGGCTGGGTGGGGTTGGGGGGGGGGGGGGGAACGTTGGGAAAAAGGAAGAACCTGTGAAAGATTACAAGAGGAAAAAAATTGAATGTCCATGGATTAGAAAGAAAAAGCTCAATTGAAAGGAAGTGAGAAAAGGAAGACGGGAAAGAAAAAAAATATGAGATGGACTTCCCTTTCTATTAATCCTATGATTAATTTTGATGATTACCAAACTTTGAGTAATTATAATTTTAATCATGTGCTTCAAGGATGAATGTTGGAATTTTCAAGTGCTTGCATTGAAGAATTCATGCATGAAAAAGATAGCTCTCAAAAGAAGCTAAGTCAAGAATTTTAAAGAAGAAATTTCAAGTTTCAGACTTAGCGAAGTTGACCCTAGGAGTCATGGAGCCGACTCTTGCATTGAAACAGACTGAAAATAAAAGAAAAATCAAGTTCAGGCTGTTCAGAAGTCGATCCCAGAGAAGAAGAGTCGACTCTGGCACGTTAAAATAAGACTGGCATGTAGACGAATCGACTCATGAACTGTATAAGTTGACTCTCTCAGAAAAAATAGAAGACTATTTTTCAGATACTGTAGCCGAGTCAACTCATGCAGAGTTCGAGTCGACTAGAGGGCATATGGAGTTGACTCCAAAGGAATTAGAGTCAACCCTAAGCACGAGAATAAGCATAACGGCTAGATTTCTATAACTTCTCTAACGGCCATTTCTTCACTGCAACAATTAGCCCAAGCCTCCCAATGGTCAAAACTCCTTCAACTAATTCCAAGACTATTAAAGGCTAAAGAAATATTTGAGAAAGAAGATAGAGAGAGATTAAAAGAGGGAACATTCAAAATTATGGGAGCTCCATTGAATATATTTGAGAAAGAGAAAAGAGAGGGGTTTGTGCTCAAAATTTAGAAGATTTTCAAGAGCAATTTTCTTCAACATTCTCCACATCTCTGCAAGCATCAAAGAAGAGAAGTAAAGTATCAAAAGAGTAATTTCATAGCCACTTTTCTGAGCTTCAAAGAGTTCTTTTTCAATTTTTATTTTGTGTTAAAATTCTTCTATTTGTATTTTATTTTCTTTACAAGTTTTTTTAAGGAAAAAGAACTTGAAGATTAGGTCCATCTAAGTCTGAAATTAGACTTGTTAGATTTTGATTGGTAATCCTATAAAATCAACTGAGTTGATTGTGAACTAAAAAAATAATCATGTATAGATTTTGGTTGGTGAGCCAATAAAATCAATTAGATTGATTGTAAATTCAAAAAATAATCGATGTATAGTTATGGTTGGTGATTCTAAAAAACTAACTAGATTTGTTTGTGATCTCGGATAGAACAAATATATTGTAATCAAAAGAATTATAGTCAAATTTTCAAGAGACTCTTAAAGAGTAGACACAGACATGGGGTTGTACTGAACTACTATAAATTGCCTTGTGTTTGTGTTGTGCTTTATCTTATTTGCTTCACATTCTCGCTTTGCTTTCATTAGTTTATATCCGCTATTGCATATATAAATTTTGCACAATTACTCAAGTTAAGCATAAATTGAAGCACATAATTGTTTAGACTTTGATTTAGTTGAAATTTTTAAAAAATCCAATTCACCCTTCCTTCCCTCTTGGGTTGCTGCCTTTCTGGTCAACACTTACCTTAGAATGACATAGGAGGATTGTTGATCATAGCATGGATGATTTTCTATATGCCGACATAAGAGGAGCGATGATCATGATATGGGTGATTTTTTTGGGATGATATAGGAGTAGTCACCGTACTGAAGAGGAGCTGACGTTGGGGGGAAGGGTGGGACGAAAGGGAGCAGAAGGTTGTCCTAGGATATAGTGTGGTAAGGGAAGGAGATGGGGCGGAAGGGTGAAGATGGGGTTAGGGGCCAGTGGAGAGGGCTTTTGGATTAAATTTTTTTTTTTTTCCAAAAGCCCTCTAGTGGGGGTGCAAGTGGATCGGTGTTCCCCCCATGCGTGAAGCACATGGCATCTACTAAGGAGATATCTTCCTAATAAATACTTTTAATAATAGCATTGATAGTAATATTACGAATACTAGTAATAGTAATAATATTAATAATTATAATAATCATGATAATAATATTGTTAATAGTTAATAAATGTTAAGCGTGAATTTAAAAAAAAAACTTTTCTTTTTTTTGTTTGAGTTGTTATTATTTAAGTAACTTTTAATGATCGCATTAATAGTAATAATATTGATACTACTACTACTATTAATAATAACGATAACAATCATGGTAAAGATATTGTTAATGGTTCATAAATGTTAAGCATGGATTTAAAAAAAAAAAAAATTTCTTTTTTTGTTTGATATGTTATCATTTAGGTAAATATGGTGACATTGGATGGATAGGATGTATGATGCAACTTTTTATTATGATTTTTTGTTTTGATAGCTATGCACAATTTGTTGTAACATTTTTTGCTTTTGTCATAGGTGATAGTTATAGAGGATAGTAGTTGTAGGTGGCAGTTGTGGAGGATAGTTGCACATCAACTGACTCATTTGTTAGACAAAAGGTATTTGTTTTTCATATATATATTTTTAATAACAAACATTCAGATTATATTGTTCTATGGCCTTACGTCATGTAATGATAAATATTTGAGTTATGTTATTTTATGAATTTATATTATAAATTTTTAATTATTTATTTTTTGGCAAATGTCTCTGATTCATTTTTTAAATCTTTAATGACTATTTTTGAATTTTTGTAATTATATCCTATAATTTATGTTTGTGTTTTTTTATAGAAAAATCAGTTTATATGTGTTCCTCATCTACTTCTATTTCTTGCATTATTTTATTGCATATTCTTCTTCTGAATATTACTTTTTTTTGTTAATTATAAATTTTATGGATATTTATAATTATAGAGATGGATGTAGTTGGGATTACATCTAAACTCATGCTAAAAGAAAACATATCTAGAATAGCTCTTCCAAAACCAATCCATGGATTGAGATCCGAGATGAAGGATGTCTAAGATTGTTTATTGACATCATGCTAGCACAAGGGGAGGACTCATCCAAGATGACTAGGGTTTGGGGATGACCTGATATGTTAGATTGAATTAGAAAAAATAACTATTGGATTTGTGATGTAGTGGCAAGCCAAGGATCTCAAAATCTCATTTATGGTCAACCAAGTTTCAAGAAGTATGATGAGCCAAGGGTCTCAAAATCTCATTTATGATCAACCAAGTTCCAAGAAGTCAATTCTTAAAGAAGAAGTCAAATAAAGAACCAAGAGACATCTTGAGGACTGAGAAATCAACATCGAAAAATCATGAGATATTTTGAGGATTGAGAGATCAACATCGAAAGTTTTTCTTTATTTAAATTTTTATTTCTAGTTTTATGAGTCATTAAGAGTGTGCTGTTTAGACTATAAATGTCTTAATACTAGAATAAGATGGGTAGACTTGAATTAACTATCTTCAGAAAGATAATATCTGATACAGTTTGTATCTTATTATCTTTTTACTTGTGAAGTGGAATATAGCACCTTTTGAGTTTCATTTATCCTTTTGTTTCCTCCCTCATCATTTGGTATCAGAGCCTGGCTATGCTCTTGGCCTTTTCATTTCTTTTCCCATGGCAGCAAGGGGAAGAAGAGGTGGACATGGCAGAGGTGACCCTATAAGAGAGAATATGGGTGATGAACATGATGCTGAGATTCGGGAGCTTTGAAGACAAGTTGAGAAGTTGACCTTACATCTTGAACGTCAGGAAGCTAGAAGCAAATGAAGTTCTAGTCATGGCTATACCAGTGATGATTTAGACCAAGTGAATCCTTTTGCCAATAGGTGATTTATGTCACAAATTGACATAAAAAGTATCAATTAATATCTAAATTATCTAACTTTATTAAGAAATTGATACTTGTTATTATATTTTGCAGAAGAAGAGATCATCAATAGAAAGAACAAAGAAAGAGGATTCCAACGGTGCAAATTTTATGCAAAACGGAGTTAAATTGACCCAGAAATTGAAGAATGAAGAAAGAAGACTCAATTGGGTCAAACCCGAGTCAAATCAGATCAAAATTGATCAAAAATCAACTGATTTGGTAATCTGATTAGCCGCCTGATCCACAGCAACAGGCGCGTGGACCATGGACCCATCGGCGCACCATAAACCCCCCTAACAACTCTCTAAAACCTCTTAGTCCCACATCGAAAGTTTTGAAAACCTTATAACCCCCAAATGCCTATAAAAAGCCCCCAAAGGCCCTTGTTTTATGTATTCTTCCTTCCGATCAAGCTTGTAACCCTAGATAGTGGGGTTTTTAGCTCTCTTTTCAAGCCTCGAGCTTTGAGGTTTTTGTAATAAATTTTTTTTATATATAAAATCTTATTTTTATGTAATTTCATCTCTTTACATTATGCAATTTATTTTTCTTGCAATTAGGATAGTTTAATTTATGCAATTTAATTTTATGCAATTAGGTTAGTTTAAATTATGCAGTTTAAATTTATGCAATTAGAATAGTTTAATTTATGAAATTAGGGTAGTTTATTTTTTTGTATTTAAATTTTGCAAGTAGATTTAGATCATGTCTAGCTAAGCATCCCTTCTAGGGTTTGCGATGAAGCTAGATCATGAGTAGGGATTTTACATAGGGTTCTTTCTTTTTCTTAGGGTTTCTTTTTCTTCCTCTTTTGCCAAGAATTTTTGATGAACTACAGTTGGGTCAGAGTCCCTTCATAGTTCATGCTTGATTCAGTGCATAGGAGGAGAAAACCCTAAGGGATCCTAGTTATTACTCCCCTGTAAAGAATCTTGATGGGTTATCGTTGGGCCTTAGTCCCTTCATAATCTATGCTTGGGAAAGACAAGAGGAGTAGTCGTTAGGATCATTAAGAAAAATTCTAGGTAGAATTCCCTAATCTAGATCTAGTGGATTCAAAAACCCTAGATCCTTAGTCTTATTGTCTTTAGCAAACAACTTTCGACTTTCGATTTTTGTTAAAGCTCGCTTGAGCATAGATTTGAAAATTATTTTTAAAACCAAGTCTCTGTGGGATCGACCCGTACTCGCTGGTCATGCTACTCTGCACACCGTGCGCTTGCGATTTTATTTACAAATTTTAAGATTTGAACATCAAGTTTTTGGCGCCGTTGCCGGGGATTTGGCATTTTAAATTGTTTTCAAATATTTGTTCTTCGTGCGTTATAACTCTCTTTCTTTTTTCTTTAGGTTTCTATATTTAGTTGGTGATTGCTGAAAAACTCAGGTACGCTTCTAATTTCTCTTTTATTATTTTTAGTTAATTACTTTTGCTTTTAGACCTAATCATTTGAATTTACTTAATCACAAAAAAAAAATATAAAACAAAACAAAAGACATTTCATAATCGTGAAGTAAAATATCAAAATAAAAAAAAATTTTAAATTAAAATCTTTTACATTCTTGATCATCTTGTTTATTTGTATTTGCATTTTCATAATTAATCTAAGGGCATCAACCCATTAACAAGATAAGGTGGGGATTTCATTACCCTTCCTTAGCCCAAAAACCATCTCCATCATATTGCATTACCTAGACTTTTAATCTTAAAATCAATTAGACGTCAACCTTAAGGAATTCGAGCTCAATAGGACAAAGAACCTAAGAGTTCTACCAAGTTTGAGTTGTTTGATTAGTTGGTGTCTAGGCAAGTCTCTGAGGGTGGTTTGTTAAATTGGTTCAGTTGCTGGCCTGGCCAACTCGTTTGGTGTCTAGAAAGGCAACGATGAGTGAACCTCCCACCTCTTATACTTACCTGGCTAACTAGTTGATCAATCTCCACTTGGAAGGTTTGAAGGGTCATCTTGGAACAGTTAGGAGCTGTCTAGATTTAGGTTAACCCTAGGATAGATTGAGTTTAATTTATTGATTTACTTGTTTGAAAAAAAAAAAATTTAAAATTTAAATTAATTTGGTTACTTTTCTTTAGATTTAGGACTCCTTAGGATCTTCTCTTTAGAACTTTTTCTCTTTTCTTTCTTTTCCTTATACATAAAAATTTTATTAAAAAAAAAAATTGTATAAACATCGAGAACCGTACACTTCGTGTGTGGAGAAGAGTGTCGGGTCGTCTAGTTAGAATTGAGTCAATTCCTGTTGTTCCAATGGCTGAACCAATCCAACCCATGACCCTTAAGGATTTGTGTTATCCAGTTGGCTCCATCCAACCATCTTGTATCAGGTTGCCACAACCCACAGCTAACAATTTTGAAATCAAACCTCAAATCATAAATATACTTCCAAAATTCACAGGATTAGAGGATGCTTATATATTTATTAGAGAATTTGAGGAGGTATGTGCAACCATGAAACTGCAATTAACAGAGGATGAGGTCAAACTTAGATTAATCAACTTTGCCCTTAAGGACAATGCTAAGAAGTGGCTTTATAGTCTGCCAAACTATTCTGTCACTACCTGGGAGGGCTTTGTGAGAACATTTTTAAAAAAGTATTTCCCCCATCATAAAATAGCTAGGATTAGGAATGAAATAAATCAATTTTACCAACTAGCTGGTGAATCATTTTGGAAGTACTTTGATCGTTTCAAGAATCTTTTGACCCAATGCCCACACCATGGAATAGAAACTTGGAGACTATGCCAGATCATCTATGAGGGGTTAGATTCAAACTCAAGAACCATGCTAGAGTCCATGTGCCAAGGCCAATTTATGGACAAAGAAACTACTGAAGCTTGGCAATTCTTAGAAGACCTAGCCGAGAAAAATTTACAGTGGGAAACAACTAGGGAACCTGATAAAGCTACACCTTCAAGAGGAGGAATGCATCAAATTCAACCAACCCTAGCATCAGAGGCCAAGATTGCAACCTTAACACGTAGATTGGAAGCCTTAGAATTACAGAGACCAGCCAATGTAAATCAAATATCTGCACCCATGTGTAAAGGGTGCAATGCACCAGACCATGTCTTAGAAGAATGTTCCTACTCGAATGAGTGTGCACAGGTGAATGCCACCTATCAAGGACCATTGAACAATCCTTATGCACCCACATATAACCCAGGTTGGAGGAATCACCCGAATTTCTCATGGTCCCAGAATCCTAATGTAGGCAATCCATATTTCAATCAGCAAAATCTAAGGTCCAACCCAGTAATGAACAACCCGCCAGGCTTCCATGATAATGACAAGAAAATTACCTCTTTAGAGAAAAGCCTAGAAGCCATGATGAAGACACATACCAGCTTTATGCAAACCACGGGTCAACTCATAAATAATAACACCCAAGCTATAGCCCGTCTGGAAATGCAAGTAAGTCAGCTGGCTTCGACCATTAGTGAACGAGAACATGGTAGGTTACCTAGCCAACCTGAGCCAAATCCTAGGAACCAAAATGGTCCACGACCCCAACAAGAAAACCAAGTTAATGGTGTAAATGCCATTCATACCTTAAGATCGGGAAAATAAATAGACAATAAGGTAGTTGCACTTGATGATATAGATGACTCATCTGCCGAGTCACCTTCTAAAACTACTACCTTTCAACCTCAAGCACCAGAAACTGAAAATTCACCTAGTCCAGTACTTAAAAGTCCTAGAGCTCCTTTTCCAAACAGACTGAAATCCAATAAATCTGAACATTTAGACAAAATTTTAGAGGTATTTAAACAAGTCCAAGTTAATATTCCTCTTTTAGATATAATCCATCAGGTTCCAACTTATGCCAAATTTTTAAAAGATCTCTGCACTAGGAAAAGGACCACTAATGTACCAAAGAAAGCATTTTTAGCTGCAAGTGTCAGTTCATACCTATCTAGCCATGTGCCAATTAAATATAAGGACCCTGGAGCTCCAACAATTTCTTGTGTTATTGGAGAAACCAATATAAAAAAGGCCTTGCTAGATCTAGGAGCTAGTGTGAATATCCTTCCATATTCGGTGTATGAACAACTAGGATTAGAAAAACTTCAACCTACTGGGATCACATTACAGTTAGCCGATAGATCTCTCAGGATCCCTAAGGGAATGGTCGAGGATGTTCTGATAAAGGTTGAAAATTTCAATTTTCCTATAGATTTTATTGTTTTAGAGACTGAGCCAGTTGCGAATCCTAAAGGACATATACCTGTCATTTTAGGAAGACCATTCTTAGCTACGGCCAATGCTGAAATCAATTATCGAAATGGTCTAATGAAGTTATCCTTTGGGAATATGACCATTGAGCTTAATGTTTTTAACTTAGAACAGGAATCCTCTTCTCATGCTGATGTCAATGTAGTCCAAGATGGTATTTATGAATCCATTGACATTAGTGATGATGAAGTCGACCTAGAGTCTAACCCCTGGTTAATCCATGAGTCTGAGGATGTCAATGAAATACTTAAAGAAAATCAGATTAATCAAGAATCGACACTTCCTACTGAACCAATCATTGAGATGGTGAAACCATCACCTAAACCATCGATAGAGGAAGCACCCATTTTAGAACTGAAATCCCTCCCAGAACATCTCAAGTATGCATATCTAGGACCCAAAGAAACTTTGCCTGTAATTATTGCATCAGACCTAGATCCCAAGCAAGAGGAGGAGTTAGTGTCAGTTCTAAAAGCAAATCAGGAAGCAATAGGTTGGACCATAGCAGATATCAAAGGAATAAGCCCTTCTATAGTTCAACATAGAATATACTTAGAGGAAGAGGCTAAACCAACAAGAGAAGCCCAAAGAAGGCTTAATCCAGTTATGAAGGATGTAGTTAAAAAGGAGATTCTGAAACTCCTAGATAGTGGAATAATTTATCCTATTTCTGATAGCTCTTGGGTAAGCCCAGTTCAAGTAGTACCCAAGAAATCTGGGGTAACAGTGGTCCAAAATGATGCAAACGAACTTATCCCAACTAGGACCCAAACGGGATGGAGGGTCTGTATAGACTATAGAAAGTTGAATGCTGCGACAAGGAAAGATCACTTTCCTTTGCCATTTATTGATCAAATGTTGGAAAGACTAGCCGGACAAGAGTTTTACTGTTTTCTTGATGGATACTCCGGTTACAACCAGATCCCCATAGCCGCTGAAGATCAAGAAAAGACTACATTCACCTGTCCATTTGGTACTTTTGCCTATAGACGAATGCCCTTTGGACTATGTAATGCACCGGCAACCTTTCAGAGATGCATGATCAGCATGTTTTCAGATATGATAGAACGATTTCTAGAAATTTTTATGGATGACTTTTCTGTTTTTGGTCTAACCTTCTCCGAGTGTCTGAATCACCTGCAATTAGTTCTAGAACGATGTAAGGAGAAGCACCTAGTTCTCAACTGGGAAAAATGTCAGTTTATGGTCAAACAGGGAATAGTTCTTGGCCATGTCATTTCTAAAAAGGGGATTGAAGTGGACAAGGCCAAAATAGATCTAATTGCAAGTCTTCCACCACCTAAATCTGTGAAAGAAATACGTTCATTTTTAGGTCATGCTGGATTCTATAGAAGGTTTATTGCCAACTTTAGCAAAGTAGCACGTCCACTGACTAATCTTTTGGCAAAGGATACCAAATTTGAATTTACTCATGAGTGCTTGGAATCCTTTGAATTTCTAAAAAATGCACTTGTATCAGCTCCAATCATTCATCCTCCTGTCTGGTCTGAACCATTTGAATTAATGTGTGATGCGTCCGATCATGTTGTGGGCGCAATCTTAGGTCAACGAATAAATAAGCTGCCTAGAGTGATATATTATGTAAGTAAAACCTTAAATGATGCGCAGCTTAACTACACCACAACTGAGAAGGAGTTCCTTGCCGTTGTCTTTGCTTTAGAGAAATTTAGATCTTATTTGGTTGGGACCCACATCATTGTTTACACCGATCACTCAGCCATTAGACATCTCCTAGCAAAGAAGGATGCCAAGGCACGTTTAATCAGATGGATTTTGCTCCTTCAAGAATTTGACCTAGAAATTAGGGACAAGAAAGGCACTGAGAACGTTGTAGCAGATCATTTGTCTCGAATTTCAGTCGCACCATCTAGTGAACCACCCATCAATGAATCTTTCCCAGATGAGCAACTCATGTCTGTGTCTACTGAACCTTGGTTTGCTGATATTGTAAATTATTTAGCCATAGGTAAGATACCTTCTCATTGGACTAAGCAGGATAAATATAAATTCTTTGCCCAAGTGAAGTATTTTATTTGGGATGATCCTTATCTTTTTAAACAATGTCCTGATCAAATTATTAGAAGGTGTATCCCAGATAACGAAGTCATGAATATTTTATCTTTTTGTCATGATCAAGCATGTGGGGGTCACTTCGCGTCTAAGAAAACTGCTGCTAAGGTTCTCCAATGTGGTTTTTATTGGCCCAATTTGTTTAAGGATGCTCATGAATATTGTAAAAGTTGTGCTCAATGTCAGAAAATGGGTCGAATCACCAAGCGACACATGATGCCACTCAACCCAATCTTGGTAGTTGAAGTTTTTGATGTTTGGGGAATCGATTTCATGGGACCATTTCCAAATTTCTTTGAAAATAAATATATTCTAGTAGCAGTTGATTATGTTTCAAAGTGGGTAGAAGCAATTGCATGTAGAACACCCGATAGCAAAATGGTCATTAAGTTTCTTAAAGAAAATATTCTCTCCCGTTTCGGTATTCCTAGAGCAATCATTAGTGATCGGGGAACCCATTTTTGTAACCGACCTTTTGCAACATTGATGAAAAAGTATAATGTCACCCACAAATTGACCACACCATATCATCCTCAAACTAGTGGACAAGTTGAAGTGTCAAACTGACAAATCAAACAAATTCTGGAAAAAACTGTTAGTGCCAATAGAAAGGATTGGTCTTTGAAATTAATTGATGCACTTTGGGCATACCAAACCGCTTTCAAGACCAATCTAGGAATGTCTCCTTATAGGATTGTGTTTGGTAAACCATGTCACTTGCCTATTGAGATAGAACACAAAGCCATGTGGGCCATCAAACAACTAAATACAAATTTGAACGACGCTGGAAACCATAGAAAGCTTCAGTTGAATGAATTAGAAGAACTTAGAAATGAAGCCTATGAAAATGCAAAGATATACAAGGAACGAATCAAAGCATTTCATGATCAATCAATTATGAGAAAAACTTTCAATATCGGACAAAAGGTACTCTTATATAACTCTAGATTACATCTGTTTCCAGGAAAGCTTAGGTCTAGATAGATAGGACCATTTTTAGTAAAGGAAGTCTTTTCACACGGAGCTGTTGAGATTGAAAACCCAAGTAATGGTGTTATCTTTAAAGTTAATGGTCAACGATTAAAACCATTCTTGGAATTACCTGTCAAGACTATTGAAGATGCCATGGTTCTTTATGAACCAACTTATTCTGATTAAGTTGCTTCGAGGTTTGGTCTGGCTGAAGACATAAAACTTAGCGCTTCTGGGAGGCAACCCAGCTTATTTAATTTCTAATGCTTTCTTTGTTTTCAGTTTGCTTAGGACAATTAAATTAGATAAACTCCATTGGGGACAATGTCGGTCAAGTTGGGGGGAGAGCTTGAACAAAATCAGGTGTTATCATTTCCTTTTCCTTCCACTATGAGTTATTTCTTGCATTTAATATATTATGTAAAAAATAAATAAATAAATAAATATATATATATATATATGAAATAAATTAATCTATAAAAGAAATAAGAGTAAGTTAGAAAGTATTTGCTAATGTAGTGAGTCACGGAGAAGATTAGCTGGTTAGACTCTTGGTGGCTTAGGTCATTTAAAGACTATTAGCACTTCCAATTGCACATGCACGCTAACAAGGTAAAGTAGGTGTTAATTGTAAGGTCAATTAAGAATTTGAGTATTATTTAAATTAGATAATTTTTTCTACACCCCAATTGAAAAAATTTGAATTTAAGGAAAGAGCTACCTGCCTGAAATAAAATACAAAACACAGAGTAAATGTGGATTGCCCTAAGCCTAGTAACCGGGTCTCTTCACCTAAGTCAAGTGTTGAGATTCGCGTCAAACGGTGGTGGGAAGGCCAGGATGCTCAGCAAAAAAAAAAAAAAAAAAAAAAAAAAAAAAAAAAAACCAGTGTGAAAGCTACCTTAGTTCTTTGTTTAATCTGGGGTGTATAGAAAATTAATCGAACTAAGTTATGAAAAATGATACAATTGGCCTGTACAAGTTAATACTGAAATACTAAGTTAGTTATCACTCACACAAGTGCTATAAAACTTTAAGTGTACTCTAAGAAAGCTTCTAAGTAGACCGACTACCGATTCTAATTCGAAGCTCATTACTTAGTAATACTAGAAAACTTCTTGAATTTCGATCTTAAATTAATTTACAAAAGAAGGATCTTTTTGAATTATGATCTTATTTTGGTACATTGCTAAGGGACTAGCAATGATTAAGTTGGGGGGTATGATTTATGTCACAAATTGACATAAAAAGTATCAATTAATATCTAAATTATCTAACTTTATTAAGAAATTGATACTTGTTATTATATTTTGCAGAAGAAGAGATCATCAATAGAAAGAACAAGGAAAGAGGATTCTAACGGCGCAAATTTTATGCAAAATGGAGTTAAATTGACCCAGAAATTGAAGAATGAAGAAAGAAGACTCAATTGGGTCAAACCCGAGTCAAATCAGATCAAAATTGATCAAAAATCAACTGATTTGGTGATCTGATTAGCCGCCTGGTCCACAGCAACAGGCGCGTGGACCATGGACCCATCGGCGCACCATAAACCCCCCTAACAACTCTCTAAAACCTCTTAGTCCCACATCGAAAGTTTTGAAAACCTTATAACCCCCAAATGCCTATAAAAAGCCCCCAAAGGCCCTTGTTTTATGTATTCTTCCTTCCGATCAAGCTTGTAACCCTAGATAGTGGGGTTTTTAGCTCTCTTTTCAAGCCTCGAGCTTTGAGGTTTTTGTAATAAATTTTTTTTATATATAAAATCTTATTTTTATGTAATTTCATCTCTTTACATTATGCAATTTATTTTTCTTGCAATTAGGATAGTTTAATTTATGCAATTTAATTTTATGCAATTAGGTTAGTTTAAATTATGCAGTTTAAATTTATGCAATTAGAATAGTTTAATTTATGAAATTAGGGTAGTTTATTTTTTTGTATTTAAATTTTGCAAGTAGATTTAGATCATGTCTAGCTAAGCATCCCTTCTAGGGTTTGCGATGAAGCTAGATCATGAGTAGGGATTTTACATAGGGTTCTTTCTTTTTCTTAGGGTTTCTTTTTCTTCCTCTTTTGCCAAGAATTTTTGATGAACTACAGTTGGGTCAGAGTCCCTTCATAGTTCATGCTTGATTCAGTGCATAGGAGGAGAAAACCTTAAGGGATCCTAGTTATTACTCCCCTGTAAAGAATCTTGATGGGTTATCGTTGGGCCTTAGTCCCTTCATAATCTATGCTTGGGAAAGACAAGAGGAGTAGTCGTTAGGATCATTAAGAAAAATTCTAGGTAGAATTCCCTAATCTAGATCTAGTGGATTCAAAAACCCTAGATCCTTAGTCTTATTGTCTTTAGCAAACAACTTTCGACTTTCGATTTTTGTTAAAGCTCGCTTGAGCATATATTTGAAAATTATTTTTAAAACCAAGTCTCTGTGGGATCGACCCGTACTCGCTGGTCATGCTACTCTGCACACCGTGCGCTTGCGGTTTTATTTACAAATTTTAAGATTTGAACATCAATAGGCGAACTCGAAATTTATTTGAAAAGTTCGCACGAGATGACTCCATTAAGATTGATTTGCCAGAATTCTATGATCGTTTATAATCAGAAGAATTTCTAGATTGATTGAGTGCCATAGAGAAATTCTTTGAGTACAAAGACATTCCCGATAATCAAAAGGTGAAGCTTGTTGCGACAAGCCTTCGAGGCTATGCATCCACATGGTGGGATAAGGTGCAAGAGATGAGATTGCAAAAAGGAAAGCCTAAGATTGCTTCTAGGGAGAAGATGAAGGCAAGGTTACATGAGAATTTCCTTCCTTCAAATTTTACTCAGACTATTTTTATGCAATTCAATACTTTGCAGCAAGGCAACAGGAGTGTTGTTGATTATATAGAAGAATTTTATAAATTGATGGCCAGGTGCAATATACAGGAAACAGAAGATCAACTTGTGGCCAGATATGTTGGTGGGCTGAAGTTATCTATTAGAGATGAAATGGAGTTACAGCATATGGAGTTTGAATGATGTTTATCAATTAGCTCTGAAGGTGGAGATAAAACTCTCTAAATATGGAGCAAGGAAGTATACAGATGTTCAGAGCTTTATCCCTTAAAAGTTGAATTTTTCAGCAAGAATGATTCAAAGAAAGGAGGTAGTGGTTCAATTCCAAATAGCCAAGTTAAGGGCAAATCCATTACTTTTTTCAAATATGGTCAATCTAATCATTATATGAACGAGTGTCCAAAAAATAAAAATGATGCTCATACGAATTTTGTAAATGAAGAAGAAAAACAGCAAACTGAAGATATCAAGCCAAAGTATGATGATGATGTTGAACAAGAACGAGAGGAGATTGAACTAGAAGATGGAGAATGCTTGGTGATTCAGAAGGTTCTTGCAGCCTTAAAATAGAATAATGAACAAGACTGGCTGCGACATAACATTTTCAAAATCAGGTGTAGAGCCTATGGGAGAGTATGTTCCGTAGTCATTGATGGAGGTAGCTTTGAGAACTTTGTTTCTCAAGAGATGGTGGACAAGCTCAAACTCAAAATGATGCCACATCCTTATCCATATTTTGTCTCATGGATAAAGAAAGACAATAAGGTAAAAATTGATAAAAAATGTCTTGTTTTATTTTCTATGGGTAAAAATTATCATGATGAACTTTGGTGTGATATTGCTCCTATGGATATTAGATATATACTCTTGGGTAGACCTTGGCAATATGATAAGGGTGCGATGCATGTTAGTAGGAAGAACACATATATATTCATTATTGAAAAAACTAAAATTGTTCTTCTATCATGTAAAGACATATGTGTTCTCAAATTTTATATGAAAGGGGAGGAAAATGCTTTATTTACTTTGTCACAGCTTGAGAAGGAGACCACCTATAATGAGAAGACTTATGTTTTGGTGGCTAAAGAACAGATGCAGCCCATGGAAGTTCCAAAAAAAGTTCAAATTCTCTTAGAAAAATTTGATGACATCACCCCAGACGAGCTACCTAGTGGTCTTCCTCCACTAAGGGGATATCCAACATCAAATTGATCTGATTTCAGGGGCTGCTCTACCCAATAAAGCTCATTACCAGATGAGTCCAAAAGAGCATGAAAAACTTAATCGTCAGGTGCAGGACCTCTTGAATAGAGGCTACATCAGAAAAAGTTTGAGTCCAATTACTGTTCCTGCCCTCTTAGCTTCAAAAAAATATGGTTCTTGGTATATGTGTGTTGATAGCCGAGCACTTAATCGAATCAACATCAAGTACAGATTTTCAATTTCAAGAATTGATGATATGTTTGACATGCTTACTGGTGCACAAGTGTTTTCAAAAATTGATCTTAGAAGTGGCTATCACCAAATTCGAATCAAGCCTGGTGATGAATGGAAGACGGCATTTAAGACACATGAAGAGCTGTTTGAATGGCTTATTATGCCATTTGGTCTATCCAATACTTCCAGTACCTTCATGAAGGTAATGAATTAAGCTCTTAGCTCTTTCATTAGATAGTTTGTTATTATTTATTTTGATGATATTCTTATTTATAGTCAAAATTTATCTGACCATATTGAGCATTTGAGAGCTGTTCTTACGACTTTGAGGAGAGAAAAGCTTTATATAAACATCAAAAAGTGTTCATTCTTGACCACTCGCCTAATTTTTCTAGGCTTTATTCAAACTCATATAGGTGTGATGGTGGATGAAGAAAAGATTAAAACTATTCAGAAATGGCCTATTCCAAAGAATATACAACAAGCACTACAAGAAAAGAGTATTTTTACAATGAAATTATTTACGACGACAACAACAGTATTTACGATAAAAAATTAATTTCATCATAAATAATAAAATATTTATGATAAAAATTATTTTTCATCGTAAATATTTTTCTATCAGTGATAGAAAATTTTTTTATCATAAATATGCATTATTTATGATGAATATTTTCATCATAAATATATTATTTATTTTAATTTTAAATTTTTAAATATTCATGATGAACATATTTTTATCATAAATAATTTAAGTATTTATGATAAAAAATATTTTTTTACTGATAATAAATTTATTTTCAATGAAAATATTACATCACTAATATTTGAAAAAAAATAAAAAATTTAAAAAATTCAAAAGTTATAGATTATTTGTAATAAAAATATTACATCATAAATAATTGAGTATTTGTGATGAAAAATTTTTTTCATCGTAAATACTCGATTATTTACGATGAAAATTTTTTATCACTAATATTTTAAAAAAAAATAAAAAATTTAAAAAAAATTCAAAAATTATAGATTATTTGTGATAAAAATATTGCATCATAAATAATTATATATTTATGACAAAAAATAAATTTTATCATAAATACTCAATTATTTATGATGAAACTATTTTCATCATCAATATTTTAAAAAAAAATAAAAAATTTAAAAAATTTAAAAATTATCAATTATTTATGATAAAAATATTTTATTATAAATAATTAAATATTTATAATAAAAATTATTTTTTATCATAAATACTCGATTATCTACAATAAAAAAATTTTATCACCAATATTTTTTAAAAAAATATAGATTATTTATGATAAAAATATTGCATTATAAATAATTGAGTATTTACGATAAAAAATATTTTTTATCATAAATACTTGATTATTTATGATGAAACTATTTTCATCATCAATATTTTAAAAAAAATAAAAAATTTAGAAAATTAAAAATTATAGATTATTTGTGATAAAAATATTTCATCATAAATAATCAATTATTTATGATAAAAAATAATTTCAATCGTAATAGTTAAAAAAATCAAAATAAAAAAAAATAAAAATTCTCACTATTTGCGATGAAACTTTTCTGTCGTGAATAACTATTATTTACGATGAAACCTTTATTTTTATCGTAAATACTTGATTATTTACGATGAACATATTTTCGTTACTAATAATTAAAAAAAATTAAAAATTTAAAAAAAATCAAAAGTTGATAATTATTTTCCATCATAACTAAGTAGTTTCTACGATGAAAATATAATTTTTATCATAAATAATAATTATTTTGGATGAAAAATTTTCATTGCCAATAGTTAAAAAAAATTAAAAATTGATTATCATTTATAAATTAGAATGAATAGATCCTTTTGAATGAAATGTGTTATACGTTTATTTGCGATGTAAAATTCATTTGTTCATCGCTGTCACTGTTACCAGTGATATCAATGAATATTTTTGATGGAGTGTTTGCCTTAAGCTATATGAAAAGAACCTCCTTTCATGCAGAAATCATATATAGTTAAGCAGCACATTCTCGCATGACTTTCATGATCTTAAAAGGTACCATATTTTTTGCATCAATCGACGTTCAAATATACCTCTATAGGAGTTCCAATCATGAGAAGACAAATAATACAAGCACTCATTTTTCTAGCAATGCAAAGCATAAATATAATCTTGTGCTTTATAACACAACTTACACTACCCGTAGGTCTGCTTTGATTCTAGTTAATTGCTAGATTTTTGATACTCATAATTTCGTAATATTCTCGTACTCCATCTTTCGAAATGAAGACTCCAAGAAGAAGACGAGCTCTTTAGAGATCGAAGATCTCAAAGCTATCAATCTCCTATAGTGTCAATTTTATTACAGAAGTCGAAGAACTATTTTTATAATAATTATTAGCGACATGAATTGAATTTTTTTGCCAAAATTATATTTTTTATGTACATAATTTTTTGGATAGAAAAGCTTTTTTTGAAGAAAAAATCATAAATTAACTATTTATATAATTTTTTTTGATTAATAAAAAGTTAATTTTTTGATGAAATTATTTTGAAAAATTTTTTAGATAAAAAAATTTTAGATTACAAAAATTAATTTTATTTTTTATCATGAATATTTTTTAATGTCATTTTTTGTTGTTAAATTTTTTAGATAGAAAATTTTTTTGACGAGAAAACTTTAAAATTAATTTTTTATAAAATTATTATTGAATAGATATTTAATTATTAGTGATGTAAAATAAATTTTCATCACAAATAGTTTTTAAATTTTTTTAGAAAAAAAATTTTTTTAGTGGGAAAATTTTTTGTTGGCAAAAATTATTGATGATAAAATTAAATTTATATTGCTAATAAATTTATTAATGATGAAATTTTTTGTTTTCATCGTCAATAATTTTTTTTTTGCAAAATTTTTTTAGAAAAAAATTTTTTAGTGGAATTTTTTTTTTACAGAAAACATTGGTGATGAAAAAAAATTTTCATTGTTAATAAATTTAGTGAAAAAATTTGGGCAAAATTTTTTTAGTGAAAAAAATTTTTTAGTGAAGAATTTTTTTTGCATAAAAATTATTGACGATGAATATCAAATTTCCATTGCTAATAAATTTATTAAGGGCAAAGTTTTTTTTCGTCGTCAATAATTTTTTTTGGGCAAAATTTTTTAAGAGAAAAAATTTTTTTAGTGAAAAATTTTTTTTTGACAAAAATTATTGACGACAAAAATCAAATTTTTATTGCTAATAAACTTATTAACGATAAAATATTTTTCATCGTCAATAATTTTTTTTGAGCAAAAATTTTTTAGAGGAAAAATTTTTTAACGAAGAATTTTTTTGACGAAAATTATTAACGATGAAAATTATTTTCCATCGCTAATAATGGTATTAGCAACGAAAATTTTCGTCGCTAATAGTTCTGTATTCAATACATGTCAACTCGACGTCCCTTTGCGTGAAATCCTCTTCCCCCTCCCCTCTCTCCCCTCTCTCCTCCTCTCTCCTTGAGCTCTCCCCTCTCTCCTCTCCCTCTCCGCCCCCCTTTTCCCGTCGATGAGCCCATCTCCACCATCGCCGCTGTTGTTCACCGTCTGCATCGTTGTGTGCCGCCGTTGCCATTGTTGTCCGTTGGAGGTAAGTCCCCCTCTCTTCCAACCCTTTTTTTTTTGGATTGATCGGGCCACCTAGGGGGGAGGGGGTTGCGAGATGGGCCGTAGGCGGCCGACGGCGCCATGGGGCTGGGGAGAAGGTTGGTCGACGAAGGGGGTTGCAGGGTGGGGGTGGGCGGTTGGGGGCGATGCGGGGCAGGGATGGGGTCGGGGGTGACACGACGGCGCCGCGAGGCCGAGGAGGGGGTCAGTTGGAGAGGGGGTTGCAGGGTGGGGGTAGGCGATCAGGGGTGACATGGGGCGGAGATGGGTTCGGGGGTGACACAACAGTGCCACGGGGCCGAAGAGGGGGTCAGCCGATGGAGGGGGTTAGTCAGGGAGGAGATCGGTCGAGGAAGAGGTTGCAGGGTGGGGGTGGGCAGTCGGGGGCGACACAGGGCGGGGATGGGCTCGGGGGCGACACGATGGCGCCACGGCAGCACCACGGGGTCGGGAAGGGGGTCGACCGATAGAGGGGGTCGGTTGGGGAGGGGTGGGTGATGGCGGGGAGGGGGTCGGTCGAGGAGGGGTGGGTGATGGCTGGGAGGGAGGAAGGGAAGAGAGAAACGAGAGAAAAAATAAAAAATAAATATTAATCAAATATTTTATTATTTAATTAATAAAAATAAAATATGGATCATGAACCGAATTGAATCGAGATCGGGATCCAGATCGAGATCCTGATTCGGATTGAGATCCAGATCATGTGGGGTTGGAGAGGACGGTGGTGTCGTGGGGGGTGGGTCACGAGGGGTGGGTGACGGCAACAGCACCGACACTGTGGGAGCAGGGGTCGTGGGGGTCGAGTTCGAGCGGTGCGGGGTGGGTGACGGTGTTGGTGCCATGGGAGCAGGGGCCATGGACGGTCGAGTCTAAAGCTCATTTAGGAAAAAAAATATTTTAAAAAAATATTTTTAAATAAAAAATATTTTTTTAAAAAAATAAAAAATTATTTATTATTTTTAGATAAAAAATATTTAAAAAAAAATAAAAAACCATCGGATCTTCGAGATTAGATTTCATGTTATTATTTTACGTTAATATTATTTTACATGCTCTACTTATAGTTTATTTTATATTTATTGCATAAATTTTTTAGTATTGCTGTTGAAATTTATAATTTTTTTTTGTTCCACTAGCACAATGCACGTTGCTTTTGCTTATTATAATTTAATTATTTTATATATTATTTTATATATTTTATTTATTATAATTAAATATAAAAAATATTTTTATTTTAGAGAAAACTCTACTGAAATTTTTGATGAAAAAATTTCAACGCAGAGTTACTCTTTTTTAATAATTTACAAATCTATCTTTGAATGTAAGTTCAGAGATGGTAGTTAAATTGTATTGAGCCGTAGATTTTTATTCTTTTTTGATGATTTACAAATCTATCTTTGAATGTATGTTCAGAGATGGTAGTTAAATTGTATTGAGCTATAGATTTCTGTTCAAAAGTCAATTTTGATCGAGATCGACTCTTGAATGTCCTGTATTTGAATTTTTTGAAAAAGTAATAATCTTATTATTGTTAATAATTGATATTTTGTTTTATTATGTGGTACTCAGCAGTTATCTGTCTACTGTTATCCGGATATATGGTGGATAAGATGCGTAGGCACCATATTCACATCGTATACTTGGAGAACTATGAAAAAATACCGTCAAAATTTTTATAATAATAAAATAAAATATCGACTAATAACAATAATAAGATTATTACTTTTCTGAAAGGGATAGGGCCACACCTATTAATAATAATTTGAAATGGATAGGATCATACATTTTTGTTTCATTAAATTGATGGAAGAAAATTTTCTATGTTACTATTCAGTCTGTATTCTTTAATGCATACTATTTTGTATAAAATGATTTGTGTCCAGATTCGGATGGAGATTTGATTCGAAATTCGAATCAAGATTCGATCCAAAATCCAGATCGAGATCCGGTTCGGATGAATACCACTAAAAATTTTTTTATTGTTAATGATTTTTGTGTTTGTCATTAGATAGATATCAACAAAAGTTGAATGAATGCTAGAGGTATTTTTTTGCCTGAATATCAAAAAGGTATTCGAGATTTTATTGACTTTGCACAGCATAAGGCTGACAGTGCTAGTCAGATAAAGTGTCCATGTAATAGATGTATCAATATGGTGTATCGTCACATAGCACTTGTTGAGAAGCATCTGCTACATTATGGTATGAATAAGAAGTATACTTGCTGGATATGGCATGGGGAGGATGATCCGAATGAAGTTGTGCGCGATGATGGCGATACTGAAGATGATAGTGATGGTGATGAACCTGTCGAACATGATGGTATAGAACAACTATTGGATGATTTGTATCAGGATGTTTGTTCAAATATATGCATGAGTACTAGTACATTTGAAGATAATTCTGATCATGAACACAATATCCGACTTGAGGTAGAAGAAATTTCTAAATAGTTTGCAAAGCCTGTAAGGGATGCACGAGAGTCACTCTATCCAAATTGTATAAAGTTCTCCAAGTTAAAATTTTTGATAAAATTGCCTCATATTAAAATTGTGAACTGATGGAGTTAGAAGTCGTTTGATCAAAATTTGATATTGATTAAAGCAGCTCTTCTCGATAGAGAGAGACTTTCGAAATTGCATTTTGAAGCAAAAATATACATGCGAAAATTGAGACTTGACTATATTCCTATACATGCCTGTAAGAATGACTGTATATTATTTTATAAAGATAACGAATAGGCAATTGAATGTCTGAAATACAGTGAGCCTAGGTATAAAATCGATAACAGGAAAGGAAAGAAGATATCTCTAAAGATTTTGAGATATTTTTTATTGATTTCAAAACTTCAAAAGCTGTATATGTCTACAAAGATAGTAAAAGAAATGAGATGGCATCATAAGCAGTAGGTTTCGGAGGAAAACATACTTAGCCATCTGACCGACTCCGTAGTATAGAAAGACTTCGATACAAAGCATCCACAATTTGTGAGTGAGTCATGTAATATCCGACTTGATTTAGCGACAGATGGATTTAATTCTTTTGGCAATTTGAGTACTTCCTACAGTATGTGGCCTGTGATGCTAGTTGTATAGAATGTGTCACCTTGCAAGTGTATGAAAGAATCATTTATTTTTATATTACTATTGATTCCAGATTCGAAAGCATCAGATAATGAAATTGATGTATATCTACGATCGTTAATCGATGATCTGAAGGAGCTATAGGAAAATAGAGCACAGATATATGATTTCGTGAGTCTTAAAAATTTTAAGTTGCATGCTTCGATTTTATAGATCATAAATGATTTTTCTGCATATGAAAACTTATCTGTGTGGAGTACCAAAGGATATCTGACATGTCCAATATGCAACAAGGATGCATCCTCCTTACATTTAAAGTATGGATGAAAAATATGCTTCATGGGTCATCGACGGTTTCTACCTGATAATTATTCTTAGATGATCCGTTACAACCAATACTTTGATGGTAAATCCAACCGACGTCCACTACCAAGGAGTTAAGTGGAGTAGAAGTTTTAGAACAACTTGAAGTCATTGAAAATATCCAATTTGAAAAAATATCAGATACTCACAAGCAGAAGCGTACTGAAGCTGAGCAGAATTAGATGAAGTAAAATATTTTTTTTGAACTACCGTATTGGAAGCAGCTACTACTTCGTCATAATCTGGATATGATGCACATTGAGAAGAATATTTGTAATAATTTCATCGATACTGTATTGAACATCTCAGAAAAAATAAAAGATAGTACAAAAACTCATCTTGATTTATAGGAAATAGGAATCCGATCGAAGTTATATTTAGTTTGTCGAGGTGATAGATTTTTTAAGCCACCTACATATTATTCACTGTTTGACGAGGAAAAGAAAAGTTTCTATGGATGATTCAAAACCGTAAAGTTTTCTGATGCATACGCTTCAAACGTATCGTGGTGTGTTGAAAATAACAATGGCAATATCTTTGATATGAAAAATCATGACTCTCATATGATGATGCAATGCTTGCTTCCTGTGGTCATGCGTGGCTATTTGGATGGTGATGTTCAAACTATATTGATTGAATTAGGAGTGTTCTTTTGAGAACTGTGTTATCAAAAATTAAAGATTAACTTACTTGATAAGTTTGAGAAGGATATCGTACTCATTTTTGTAAATTAAAAAAAAATTTTCATCATCATTTTTTGATGTTATGGTATATTTGGCTATTCATCTTTCAAAGAAAGTTCTTTTGATCGGACCGATACATTATCGATGGATATATCCTATTGAAAGGTAAAAAAATTATACGCACTTTGTCATATCAGTTATAAGATGTAAATACATTTCTAAAATTTAAATTTATCTTTATTTGCAGATTCTTGTGTATCCTAAAAAAGTATGTGCACAATAAAGCACGATCTAAAAAGTCTATAGCGGAAGCATATGTAGCTATGGAGTGTGTCACATTCTGCTCGATATATCTTGACGATATCGAAACAAGATTTAATCGTACAGATCATAATGCAGACCGTGAATAGGGTGATAATGAACCGATGCTGTCTATATTTAAATAAATCATTTGACCTATTGGTGGAAGGATATATGAATTTATGGACGTAAATGAGCTATCGAAGACACATTTCTACATTCTAAATAATTGTGAAGAAATTAAAGATTTCATTAAGTACTATCTTAGCATACTATTTAATGTTCTAAGTAATTTTTTCATATCGATGTAAAATTAAAAATTATGTTTTGTTGCAATAAGCACAAGAGTATACTATGCAGAGAAAATAATACAGATGTTGATGATCGACATAGGAGGATATTTGCAAAATGATTTGATGATCTTGTGAGTTGCACTAGTAATATATTATTTTTAATAATTATAAAAATAATTATTTGAATGAGCATAATTTTTTATATTATAGTGTAGATGAAATATAAATATTTCAATAAAGAAAAGGATATGATCGATAAATTGTACGATTTAGTATGTGATCTCGATCGAAGAGTTAACCACTATGCATCCTGTATCATTGGAGGAATAAAATTTCACACAAAAAAAATTGAGATGTAATGACGGATTTAGAATAGTGAGATTGCTACGATAGGACATGAAGGAGAAGAAGAGATTGAATATTATGTACTGATAGATATTATAGATCTGAAGTATGAATCCAGTAATTCTGTATTCTTGTTTCAGTGTGAATGATGAGATATTAGCAATAAAAAAATTGATATTCATATCGATCCACACTTTATCAATATAAATTTTGTACGAACATGGTACCAGAATGAGCCCTATATATTAGCACCTTAAGCGAAACAAGTAATATATTTGAAGGATTTAAAGTATCGAGGTAATTGACATGTCATATAAAAAATAACACCTAGAAGCGTATATGACATATCAACTCGATTAGAGATAGATGAAAATTTGAATTATATGAGGAGAAAGCTTTTCAAGAGGAAGAACAAACATTAGCCGAACTTCTTGTTAATGAAGAACTTGTAACAACTCCTTTGAATAAGACTGATCTGCCGTCCAACGAAGTTGAAGCTGATTTTGTATTTAATCTTAATGAGTCAGAGGACGACGATCAGTTCATAAATGACGATGAGATAGAAGACAACACATATGTCGATTATTGTGATTCGGAGGAGGATCTATACATCGAGGAGGATACGAATATTGATGAATAGATCTATATTCTTTATTCAATCTTCTCTTATAATAATGGTATGCGATATAATTCTATTTATTAAAATTTAATTTATTTATTATTATTATTATTATTCAATATTATATTTATTTATATGTCAAGAATTGCAGGTATGGTACTAGGCGACAGACGACGACATTCATGTTTGCAATCTACCCCGGAGGCTGAGGCGCCTTCATCGATTTTCACTACCGCACCAGCTCCATCGCTAGAGGGTCCTGCACTGTCAGGTCCCAGTGAGGCGAGTCCGAGTAAGGTGGGTCTGTGTGGTATTATTATACTTTTTATATAATAAAATTTAATTTTTTTTATTTAGATAGCTATCATAGTAATGATTTATTTATTATTGTTTCAGGTCAGTCTTCACCAATAGTGAGGTGAGGGTGAGGTCCATCGAAGAATCTCACTCTAGAGCGTTGGAGACACGAGCATCCGGGATAGCGTCTCCATATCGAGATACCACCTAGCTACACCAGACCCATTAAAAGATGGTGCGATCTATGGCAGATCGAGCTAGACATCATATGCCGTAGCTATGCCCCCATGATGCTTTTTGATTGGCATCACATTGTACCAGCTCAGAGAGAGATTTTCTACACCCAATTACAGATAAAATAAATTATACTCTGAATATTTAATTAGTATGATATTCTTTTAATATTTATTATTGATAGGATGTATTTGATATTATTGATTTTGAGGAGGATCACATGCGGTGAGCTATGGACACTCATTTATCTTTGCATTTCAAGGAGTATCCCCACTGTATCCATCAGCATTGGTACCATGTGATGCAGGATCATGGGGTAGAGGTAGCGCGGTAGTGGTCCTATGACAGCATCACTATAGATGATTGGACTGTTATATATCGGCATTACGAGGATCCGACATATTAGATTACACATTCAAACTTTTTTTTTAGAGTTTAATGATTGAATCATTTATTCTTAAATTCAGTTTGTTACCTACTAATTTAACTGTTAATGGTACAAAGAAGATGTGCCCAGAATATCACGAATCAGACGAGACAAACCATACCACATTGTGGGAGTTTGAAGTCGTTCACTTATCACATAGAGCAGATGGTAAGTAATTTCTAATTAGTATATTTTAACTCTTTAACTATTTAAAAAAAATTTAATTAATTATTCTCAAATTATAGAGAGATGCTGAGAGTAGTGAATTTTCTGGTAGGATCGATATCTACCAGTGGACCTACCAGCAATGGTCAAGAGAGTGGATGATGGAGAGCCAGAAGCTTTTTATAAATTTTTTCAATTAATTTTTTCAATCACAGTTTGATTTTCAGTACGAAATTAAAATAGTTATAACTTTAATTTTCAAGACTGTATAATAGACATCAGATCCCAACCTACTCTTGAGGGCTCGACCATATCTACAGATGATGAGATCTGTGATTAGGTGCTTGGTACGAGACTCTATTATATTAGGAGTCTAGGGCATGAGATCACTGCTTCCTCATCTTCATGCTCGTTCAGGACTCACATCCATGCTGCCTGTGATGTTTGACAAATGGAGGTACAGAGACAGGCTGAGCAGCAAGCTGATGAGTTAACTGCATGTATCAATGAGTACCAATGGATCCAGATCCAGATGATGAAGCCGATATCACAGATGGAGCAAATGATGCAGTTGATGAGGCAGCAGCAAGCCGGTCCGAGCACTTTCATTCTCCAATCCATTCTCCTTCTGTAGATGTCGAAACTTGACGGCCTATTCGTGTAGTTTTTTATTTTTATTTCAGACTTCTTATAATTTTAATTTAATATAATAAAATGATAAAATTTATATATGAGTTTATTATGTAAATTTTTTATTTTTATTTTTTATTTTTAATTTATAAAAATATTATAAATATAAATTAAATATATATATTCATAAATTATTTTAAAAAAAATATGTGTAAATTATTAACGATGAAATTATTTTTGATGAAATATTACTCATCAAAAAATATATTAATGATAAAAAATTGATCATAAATAAATTTTTTAATAAATTTAAAAATATCAAAATTTTATATTAAATTAATAACGATGAAACTATTTTCTCACAAATAACTAAAAATTTATTATCGACAAAAAATTATGTCAAAAATTACAATATTTGTAACATAAAATTTATGTTGCTAATATTTTTTTAAATTTGATTTTCTTAAAAATTTTTAATTAAATTAATAGGGATAAAAATATTTTCATCATAAATGATTATATTTACGATAAAAAAATTACTTCGTTAATATTTTTTTAAATTTAATTTTTATAAAAGTTTTTAATTAAAATAATAGTGATGAAAATATTTTCATTATTATTAATTTATTATTTATTAATTATAAAAATTTATATCAAAAATTATCATATTTATGATGAAAAATTTATATCACTAATATTTTTTTAAATTTAATTTTTATAAAAAATTTTAATTCAATTAATAGTGATGAAAAAAATTTATCATAAATAATTATTTTTTATTAGCGACATAATATTTCATCATAAATTATTTTTTTATAACTAAAATTTTTCATCGTAAATAGTTTGCAAAAAATAATTTTTTTAATGAAGAAAATTTTTCATCGATAATATTGATTATTTACAATAAATTTCTTTTTTATCGTAAAAAATTATCAATGACGTCATTATTTATGACTAAATATTAACGATGAATTTTTTTTATCGCTAATATCCTGTTTTATTGTAGTGAAGTGAGGAGCTTTCATGGATTGACTTCATTCTATCGTCGATTCATTAAGGACTTCAGTACCATTGCAGCACCTTTGACTGATTGTCTCAAAAGAGAATTCAAATAGACAGAGGAGGTGGAGGAACGCTTTAATTTTGTTAAAGAGGAGCCATCCACAGCCCCAGTACTTGTACTTTCAAATTTTGAGAAAATTTTTGAAATTGATTATGATGCTTCTTATATTAGAATTGGTGGAGTCCTTAGCCAAAAAGGTCATCCAATCACCTTCTACAATAAAAAGTAAAATGAGACAAAGAAGTATTCTACTTATGATGTTGAGCTTTACGCCATTATTCAAGCTCTTCATCGTTAGAGACCATATATCATTCAATGGGAGTTTATTTTTAATTCTGATTATGAGGCTTTCAAATATGTTAATTCTCAAGCAAAGCTAAATAGAAAGCATGCTAGCTGAATCTCTTTCTTACAAGAATACACTTTTATGTTGAGGTATAAGAGTGCAAAGCTGGCTAAAGGGTAAAACCACTAAAATCTTTGCTTTAGGCCCCCATTTGCTTTAGGCTCCACTATCCATTTGGTTTCACTATTTTAGTATCTTAATTGCAAACAATCTCAAGCCATGGGTTGCCATCCTTTCCTCTTTCCCACTAATAGCTATGCAATCTTCGAGGTTAGTTCTCCTCATAGCCAAGGCACACCACTATTGTAGCATAGCTTAGGATTCCGTGCGTTATGGGGTACAGCCTCCTAAGGAGCTATTTCTTCACTTCCCAATATAAAGCATTTATGGCTGTTGGATTTGCTTCCTTTTCAAGCGGATCAAACCTCCCACGTAAGAACTTCTCTAGGTACAAATGATCTGTCATCCACACTGAGGCTTTTGTGCTTGTGGATTTGGAATACAACATGAAAAATTAGGAATTTCTATGTGCGCCTCCGTAGCGATAAAAAGTCAGAGAGGGAGTAAATGGTTGAGTCGTGTGTTGGTACACTATCTGCGTGGATAAGACAGAGATAGTTAGATAAAAAAAGATAGGAGAGGAGAATCATTCCAACACCGCTCTCAGCTCGCCAGCTCTTTCTGCCCGCACGCACGGTCACCGACTTCCATGATTATTATTATTTTTTCTTGAAAAATTATTTAAAATTAATTATTTTGTATATATAATAAATTAAATAATTTTTTAAAATAAATTTAAATAATTTAAGATATATAAAAATATTTTTAATTTTTTATTTAATGATTAAAAATTAAAGTTGTTAGACAATGATAGTTTGAAAGAATATTATCTTAATCTTGAATGTTTCTTAAAATATAATAACTACTCTGATATTAATGGTTTAGATTTATTTTTAGAGCTAAAAGTTTTAAAAAAATTGTACAAGTGGAAGATACTAGTCCAATGGACATACTCAATCATATAAGAAGATTCGACTCTTTTTCAAATGCATATATTGCTTTTAGAATAATATTAATAATTTCAGTAAGTGTTGCTTCGACAGAATAAAATTTTTTAAAACTAAAATTAATAAAATCTTACTTAAGATTAACAATATCTCAAGAAAGATTAAACGGACTAGCTATATTATCAAATGAAAAAAAAAATATTAAAAGAACTTGATTATAAATATTTAATTAAAAATTTTACATCTCAAAAAGTTAAAAAAATAAGATTTTAGTAAAAAATTTATATAAATTTTAATTAAAAAAAAAAGACCTCATTTTAGTATTTAGTTTTAGGTCTCCATATGTGTTGAGCCGCTCCCATAAGAATCGAAGGCTGAATAAAGTCACTGATGCTTTAAGCAAGAAGATTTCTTTCTTAAACACGATGACTATATAACTAGAAGGAGTTGGGTTATATAAGAACGATATGCAGAGGATCCTGATTTCAAAAAAATTTATCAAAAAGTGCAAAGAAGGCAGATATGAAGATTATTTATTACATGATGATTTTCTATTCAAGAAAACGTGTTTGTGCATTCCCAAGTGTTCTTTTAGAGAATATGTTATTAAGGAGCTCCATTGTGGTGGACTTGGTGGCCATCTTAATAGAGATAAAATTCTTTTACTAGTTAAAGAAAAGTATTTTTGGCCAAATCTTAATCGTGATGTTGTACAATTTGTAAAGAGATACCGTATTTGTCAAACTTACAAAAGCCAAAGTCAGAATTCAGGTACTTATATGCTATTGCCTATTCCTAATGCTCCTGAGGAGAATATTAGTATGAATTTTATGGTTGGTTTATCGAAGACTCAAAAAATATGGATTCTATTTTTATAGTGGTTGTTCGATTTTCCAAAATGACTCACTTCATTCCTTGCAAGAAGACAATGGATGCTTCCTATATTGCTGATTTTTATTTCAAAAAAGTAGTTAGACTCCATGGTTTTCCTAAGTCTATTACTTCTGATCATGATACAAAATTTCTTAATTATTTTTAGAAGAGCTTGTAAAAGAAAATTAGTACTAAATTATTCTATAATAGTGCTTATCACCCTCAAACCAATGGACAAACGGAGATGGTTAATAGAACTTTAAAGAATTTGCTTCGAAGTCTTGTTTCAAAGAGGCCAAAGCAGTGGGATTTGATTCTTTCTAGAGCTGAGTTTGTTTATAATTCAGCTGTGAATCGATCTACAGAAAAAAATCCTTTTGAAATTGTTAATGAACGAATTCCTATCCATTATCTTGATCTTATCAGTACTCCTACTTTTTGTAAAAAAGGTGATGATTTTACCACCACTATGATCAGGATTTCATGAAGAGGTGAGAAAGAAGCTTGAGGAAAGTAAGTCTTACAGAAAAATAGCTGATATTTATAAAAAATTCAAGTTTTCAAAGAAGATGATCTTATATGGGTTTATCTTAAGAAGGAGAGATTTTTCACTGGTATATACAACAAGCTCAAAGAGAAGAAGATTTGCCCTTGTAAGATTTTGAAGAAGATCAACGACAATGCATACAAGGTTGAGTTGCCAGCACATATACATACCCATTCGACCTTCAACATTCATGATTTATCTATTTATCATGGTGAAAACGATTTTGAACTCATAGACGAGTTTTTTTCACATGAGGAGGATGATGTAGTGGCAAGCCAAGAGTCTCAAAATCTCATTTATCGTCAATCAAGTGTCAAGAAGTGTGGCAAGTCAAGGATCTCAAAATCTCATTTATGATCAACCAAGTTCTAAGAAGTCAATCCTTGAAGAAGTCAAATCAAGAAACAAGAGACAGCTTGAGAACTGAGAAATCAACATTGAAAAATCAAGAGATGTCTTGAGGACTGAAAAATCAACATCGAAAGTTTCTTTTGAAATCAATATCAAAAGTTTCTCTTTATTTAAATTTCTATTTCTAGTTTTATGAGTCATTAAGAGTGTGCTGTTTAGACTATAAATGTCTTAGTACTAGAATAAGAAAGATAGATTTGAATTAATTATCTTGAAAAAGAAAATATCTAATACAGTTTGTATCTTGTTATCTTTTTACTTATGAAGTGGAATACAACACCCTTCAAATTTCATCTATCCTTTTGTTTCCTCCCTCATTAGTTTGCAATTTGAAAGTTGAAGAGTTTGTTCAATTTTGAATTGAAGATTTTAACTATGAAGATAAAGAATATTTTAGATATCTGTATAAGAGATTTTGCAATGCTCATGATAATCTTGATGCTGAATATGGATAGTTGCAATGGAATTGACATTTATCTATTAAGAGATATAAAAAACTGATGACTAACTATAATGACCTTCAAAAGAAAGTAAAAAAATATCAAAAAATATTTCATCTTGACTCCGGATTATTTGTAGAGGAAAATAGTCTCCGGATTATTTGTAGAGGAAAATAGTCTTTAAAAGGGCATGATCATCTTTTTTTGTATTTTGGTCCTTACTCTATGGGCTTTTATTGTCTTTGCTTGTATTTTAATCTTTGATCCATGGGGTTAGATCATCTCTTTTTGTATTTTGATGCTTGATCTATGTGAGAAAAAGGAGACGCATCCTTTTCTTATATTTTGTAGCATGGAAACAATACAAATACAAAGCATGATATAGTACATACATGATGCATCCATCATTACATTCATTGACTAATCCAATCAATTTGTAATTATTTTCTCATAATGCATAATATCTCTTACTTCAGTCTTTGTATGTGTATACTCTAAGAGAGAGAGAGAGAGAGAGAGAGAGTCATCATACTTGCATCAAGATTTTGGATGACTACTGCATGATCTTCAACAAAGCTCATAGTTACAAATTTAAATTCTTGACTTTTTCTAATATCCCTATCATAAAGTACTTGAAAATATGTTTAGATCCATTAGGCCTAGAGATCTATAAATAAAGAAAATGAAATGAAGTAAAACAACAGTAGGCATTTTAACCATCTTAGAGTTTTGAATGGCATTGGTGGTTAGTCAAATTTGATGAAAATCAACTCAACATTGAGAATATCATCGTGACCATACACATAGTTTTAGTATCACTCTCTGAGTGCCTTGCATCCATATTTACTATTTAAATCTCACTTTTTGAAACCTATATAAGTTGTACCTATCAAACTCCTAACTTTCTTAAGTTTAACCTTAAAAGAAAAATTCTTATGTATAGATATATCATTATATTTCTACAAGTATCAAACTCCTCCATAGTTCTGGATTCCATAAGTCCGGGGAATTGCCAGAACATACCAATCCTAAGATTTTCTAATTATTGGATGATGTCGTTTCTTTTTATCGGTGAAGAATAAAAGATATGCCATCTTTTTTATCTGCTATTACTATTTTCTCCAAAAAAAAATGATAAATATTTAAATTAAATCACTAAAGATATATTATTTTATTTAATTACTCTTTATTTATCAAAAATTTCATGCTCTCTAATTTATTTTGTAGGTAGTTAAGAGATTGGATTCATTCAAACAAAACGAACTCAATTTGATTCAGATTCGAATGAACTAAATAACTACTCAAAAAATTAATCATAATCAATGGTTAAGAAGTAGTCTTCAAGATTCAGAGGTCATCAAGAAGAGACACTACTACTAAAATTTAAGAAAAAAAAGAAAGATTCAAATTCTTTATTCAAAGTTTGAGAGAAAGATTCAAATTCTTCACGCGGCCAAATCCCTCGTGCATCCTTGGGCATCCGTCCTCTCTTTTATTCATGTGAAGAAAGAAAATCTCACGTAACTCTCCCTCCCAAGCCTCTTCTCCCAAACTTTCACGCACTTCCAAACTCTTCTCCACTTCATTTAATGCTCCCCCTTCCACATCACACCCCAATCAACATCCCTCCATGCTAAAGACTCCTCACCGAATAAAGCATCACGTGGGCCCTCATCGTTTCTTTCCTTTCTCAACCGTTCCCAAGTCTCCACGCACCCTCAAAACTCCCCACGGCTCCCTTTCTCATGCAAGAAAAACTTTCGCCGCTCCACAAGCTCATGCGGCACGCACCTCTTCCATGCTACAAACTTCGCGCGTCTCCTCATCTCTCTACAACTCCCCATGCGACGCAACATTCCAAACTCTTTTGGATGCCCTAACTTCCTCTCATATCACGCTCTCCACTCTTTAAATATGCTCCAAAAACTCTCATCAAGCCAACATATCTTCTCTGCCTCTCAAAGCAATCTTTCTCTACGCCATCTCTCTTTTTTTTTTCTCACTTCTCCATGCCCAAGAGATCCAGAGAAGATCCTAATCTTAACATCCCTTCCATCAAATCTACGAGAAATCTTAATCCTAATACCGCTGTCTTTTTTTTCCATATTTTTATACTTCTATCTACATTTCTTTCTTGAAGTTCCAAGACCAAACCTTTTAGCTATCCTGCCGCTATTTGTATGGAAAAAGATGAAAGATTCAAAAAAGCACATCTACCATCGGACATAGCTAGAAGATCAACTTGGTTTAATTATCTTGTCTCACACTTTTGTTTCTTTTTCCTTATATGTACTTCTTTATTTGATCAATGAAAAATATTTTTATTATAATTTTCTTATTTCTTTTTTGTATTTCTTGCAATTCATTATTCTTTTCTTTTATATTTTTAAAACAATCTAACTAAGATCCCTATAGATACGATATCGACTTACTCTATCTACATAGTAGTAAATAGGATTAATTTTGATTTGTTATGATGTGCATCAAAATATTTTTCTTTCAATTCTCTCTCCATGTTCATTTTTTTATTTATATTTTTTGATTATTCATGAAAATGCCTCACATTGTGATTACTTTTTTTTTTTCATTCCATTTTCTTACGGACTTTTTTTTCCACAATAGAAAATGATGAATTCCCTTGAGATATATAGAAAAAATAGGATGAGATGAATAAATATTATTACTCGATGAAAAGATAAGAAATCGGTGAGGATGGATGACGGTTTGAAAAATAATATTGAAGAATACAAAGTTTCATAGGGCCATATACATCCCACAATTAGCATTAAAAGATGTTTGGATAATTATACCTATGAAGAGATTCCTACTTGAATCAGACAAAATGGTTGATAAATAATATATCCAGTGGATCTGATAATTCTCAAAGTATAATTCTAAAAGCTACGAGTGAAAAAGATATTACACAAAATCCACTAATGGTTGAAGATATATTTTTTTATATACAAAAAATTATTTATCATAAAAAATTTAATTTTTTAGTTTTTTATGTGGATGGTATTTGTTATGCTGGTGTTTTGATACATGTCGATGTTTCTTGTTATCAAAACACCAGCATAAGGAAGTAGAGAATTCAATGCAGTTTCTACGAATCAGCTGCTTCTTTACCATCATAAAAAAAAAATCTATTATGCTCTCAAAATCAAAGTAAGCACTTCAGCATTATATATTTTCATAATTTTAATTATATCTATTGATGCAGAATTTCATCGATATCGGAGAAGCTAGAGTCGAGGGGATCACGATCGCCGTCGGGACCTGCAAGGAAAGTCTAAACCGAAGTTGGGGATGCTCCGGCAAGATCCTCCGATGCTCAAACCAGTACTCTGCTTCAACAGAAATAGAGCACTCGAATAAAATTTTAGCAAAATTTAGAAATAGTATTTTGAGCTTAGAGGAGAATGTATCTGGAGGGTCTCTTTTATAGATGTGAGAGCGTAACCGATTGACAGCGATATCCGTAACTACCTGATAGTGGGCCGTTCGGGATCATGTGGAGTTTGTTACAAAGAGTAATGATGTCCGTTATCGCGACTTGCTGGAGAGTGGTGGGGCCACATGGAGTTTGTTACAGAGAGTGGAGTGGTGTCCGTTGTCCCGACTTGCCGGAGAGTGGTGGGGCCACGTGGAGTTTGTTACAGAGAGTGAAGTGGTGTCCGTTATCACGACTTGCCGGAGAGTTCGGGCCGGACGGCTGAAGCTCGGTTGGGACGTCTGGTGGAGCGGAATAGCTCTTTGTCTCAGCAATTTAAGAGAAGCTCGGATGTTTCTGAGGTTGCTGACGGGTTAACTGTTGTTGGGTGCCTTAGGCGTTGATGTTGCAGACGGAAGTCATCTGCTGTAGAAGCTCGGACGGAAACTTTCTGTTAGAGAAATCTAGCTGGAGTCCGATTGCTAGAGAAGTGTGTTTGAAATTTGTCTGATGTAGAAGCTTGTCTGAAGACTGTCCGCTAGAGAGGTCCAGTTGCATGAAAAATCCGACAGAAGGTCGACCGATAGCGGAGTTCGGAAGGCGCTATAAAAGGTTGACCGATAGAAGAGTCTGAAAGGCATTGTGGAAGCTCGTTCGCTGGAGGAGTCTGGAGGACACTGTGGAAGGTCGATCGCTGGAGAGGTCCGAAGGAAATTTGTCCATTGGAGGAGTCTGGTTGGCACTGTTGAAGTCCAGTTGGAACTATTGAAGGTTGATGGCTGGAGAGGTACGGAAGACACCGGAGACAGTCGGTCACTGTAGAAATCCGACTGCTGGAGCCCGTCCGTTGTAGAAGTTCGTCTGGGATCCATCCGCTGTAGAAGTTCGGACGGAGTTCGGTTCTTGTAGGAGTCCGAAAGGAGGTCGCTTACTGTAGAAGCTCGGATGGAGACCGATTGCCGTGGAAGCCCGGATGGAGACCGCTTATTGTAGAAGCTCGAACGAAGTCTACTTACCATAGAAGCTCAGATGAAGTCCGCTTGCAATAGAAGTTCGGAGTAGAAATCCGGCTGCTGGAGCCCGTCCGTTGTAGAAGTTCGTCTAGAATCCATCCGCTGTAGAAGTTCGAACGGAGTTTGATTCTTGTAGGAGTCTGGAAGGAGGCCGCTTACTGTAAAAGCTTGGATGGAGTCCACTTACCGTAGAAACTCGGATAAAGTTTGATTACTGTAGAAGTTCTGCTGTTGGAGAAGCCCAGACATTGACGAAGTCCGAAAGAAGCTCGGAGTAAAGTCGATCGTGACAGGAGGAAGTCTGGAAGAGATTCGGAGAGTAGTCGATCACTGTAAAAAATCGACTGATAGTGAAACCCAGAGAGCATTTGGAGCAGTCCGATAGATGACTGAAGGAGCTCATCATCGAAGAAATTTGGAAGGTACGATAGGAGTTCGTCCGTTGGAAGAATCTGGAAGACACTGTAGAAGGTCGACTGCTGGAGGAGTCCGGATGGTACTATGGAAGCTCGGACAGTCGGGGGAGTTCAGAAAGACGCCACACAAGGTCGGAAGTGGAAAGAGTCCTGGGAGGGTTGGCCTCTTACGAACTTCGACTGGGGTTATTTTATACCCAACACCAGTCCCCCTACTTTCGAGTTCGGGTTTCGAATGAAGTACAGAAAAATTTTCACAGCCGAAGTTGCCCCCCTTGATTTTCGTACTCGATTGTTTTCAGATATTTTGACGTTTGGTGTGCCAGTGCTGGAGTCTTTTCAAATCGAGACGATCCGAAAAGATTTTTTCGAAATTTTCACTGGAGCGTTGCTCCAGGTACGGTGCAATAACGATTCTGTCAGTCGTCAACCGTCTGCCACGACGAGTGGGACACGCGGCGGTTGTAGATCGATCAAAAGAGATCTGCAATCATTATTGCGCTGGACCCTGAGGTCTATTTAAATCCGCCCCCCTCCTTCAGGGGTTTCACCTTGCCTGAGATTTTTTTTCGGTTCCCTCTTCTTTCCCGAGAGCTTCGTCCTCCTCTAGCATCCCTCTCGATCTTAGACACCCTTCAGGTCGACCTCCATTGCCTTCGCTGCCCTCCTGCACCTCTCGGATCAGGCTAGGTTAATTTTGGAACCCTTCTTTTTCTTGCTGTTTTTCTGTTTTTCCTCCTTTGCATTCCGCCCGTTCGGTTTCTCCGTAAGCACCTTGTTTCCTATTTTTCTCAATTTTTTCGAGATTTTTTGGGATTTTCATTTGATTCAAAATATCCTCCAATACTTCCATCTCTAGCAGTTCTAGAAGTTCGTCAGCTCCAGCCCCCCAAAATCCTAGAACTGTAGATGAACCCACACTTAGGATCGAACCTCGTCCAGTCTTTGTACCAGACACCATTCCCAGCTCTTTGATCTTGGTCGAACTCTCGTTGATTAGGATTCAGTACGGGATTCCTCCGAAGTATAAGCTTGAGCTTCCCGGGCCAAGTGACCGGGCTAGCGCCCCTCCCCCTGACCGCTTTTGTTTATACTAGGAAGCCTTCCGCGCCGGGCTTCTGAAGCGAAAATTTAGTGCAGGGGCAAAATGATAATTTTAAAATTTTTTCAAAATTACTATTTTACAGTGAAATTATTAATTAATCTCATTAATTAATACTAATTAACCCTACACTAGGATCTAAATATGATACAACAGCACGCATTTAAATTTGAAATTCAAATTTGAATCAGTAAACGTTTTACAGTATTGTGTTCAGAATACATCACCTTTTGCGGGTAGTCGATCACCGCAATCTGATCACCGTCGGAGGGCTCTGATCGTCACGTCGCAGCCACACAAATATCTGACCTCTGCGGATCGTCCACACGAAGCTCCCGTCTGATCAGCTCCTCACGAATGCTAGTTCGTGATTTCACCCTTTTGATGGCAGATGTTGATCGAACTCCTTCGATCGATGTGTGTCAACTTCTCGGACGCTCCGGATCATCTGCACAGTTGCTTGAGAGGCTGATGGATCTCTCCCTGAAATTTGGTGGACTCACGACACTCGTGGCACACCAATCTCACTTCCCGAACCCTAGGTAGAAACCCTAGGGTACACACCAAAAACCCTGCGCCCAATTTTCTCTCTTTTCTTTCTTTTTCTCTCGGAAGGTTTTGGACCTTCACCTTGCGCAGAAGCCTTCCTCACGCCCCAAAGTTTCTCTCCTAAAATTTCTACGCACGTCCCACCTTTCTCCTCTTTTTAAAACAACGTCGAACGTGTCTTATCCGCGTGAGAGGATAAAGACAAGAGGTTACACATTTGAATTCAAATCAAATTTGAATTCAAACGAAAACCAACTTATCCCTATCCTTTTGGGCGTGAGAAGAGAAGGGGCGTGGCTCTTTGTGCGTGAAAAATGTTTCACGAGAAATCTTTTCTCGTGTAAGTAATGTGGTGCACAAAATGGATAAGGATGAAAGGGCAAGTGATAAGTTATCCATTCAAATTCAAACATGCTTTGAATTTGAATGGCTAACTAATTATTTTATCCATTCATATGGCGCACAAATGAGGGCGCGAGGAAGGGTTTTGCGTGAGAAAAATTTCACGAGAAGTTTCTTCTCGTGAATTCAAATGGGTGCAAAGAAGTTGGGTGTCGCAGAGAATTTAAAATAAGGTAGTTTGATTCAAATTCAGCCAACCTAGTTTAAAATAGGTCAAGCACAATTAGACCAGATTAAACCCAACATAATTAGGCTTAATTAGGCTCAATAAAATCCTAATCAAATCAGGAATTAACTAAACCTAACCCCTGATCAAATCAGGGACTAAACCACCTTAGCGATTAGGTCAACATTTAACCTAATCGGGTCAATCCAAACTGAATCCAATTCAATTGGACTTGATCCAAAAATAATTACTCAATCAAATTGAGTTAATTAGTGATTAAATCACTAATTAAACCTCTCATAAATATTGAGTCCAAATCCGATGGGCAATCAGGCATCAGAGACCATCGATATGAAACCCTGATCAAAGAGTTCAAATTTCAAATTCAAAATTTGAAATTCAAAATTTTGACCTCGGTACCCAAAATGTGTGGAACTCATGATTAGAGAATCCTAATTCTCAATCATAGAGTCCCAGATAGATAAGACTCATAATCAGCCATCAGATCAGAAAGGAACCTCTAATGTGTGTGACCCCGCAGGTTCGAACCTAAACTGGTAGCACAGGAACCAATTCCTGTACTAATCGAAGTGACCATCTAGCAATGATACCCGACGATCGGATAGGTCGAATAATCGCAATCGCAACATTCAAAACCTATGTGAATATGGTTACCGTATAATTCATCCCTTTTGACCCCTGTGTTTAGGACGACTCAGGGTTAAACTGTCAACCCTGATGATATCATCCGAATCGTGCTCAACTCAATTAGTCCTGTGACTCCTCACTAGGACTACCCTGACCAAGATTTTGCTAAATTGAAACACGACTGTACACAGCTCCTAAACTGGAGTGGTCAATCCCATCTTGACACACGCACCGACAAGTCAAGTACTTGACTACACCCAACAACCTTCCGTCACTGAATTAGAAATTCAGGTAGTCCAGTGCCTAAGTGCAGTGAGTTGCTTGCAAGTCACCGTGGCGGTCTCAGGTCGGAGGGACATTTATACCCATATCCCATCGGAGCAAATCTTGACAGCAGAAATAGCTCCGGAGTTGGTCACGTTCAGTGTAGATGTACCATTACATCTCACCTGTATGCCATACCAGTATCTCCACACTCTTTGGTTATGAGGACAACCAACCCATATGGCACACAACGACCTATACTCGATAAACGTTATCGTCCTTGGTAATAACGTATCATTTGGTCACGAACATGTTTAAGGACTAAGCGACAAATCCTCCTTTGTCGAGTCTAAATAGTCCTAAGGACTTCACCACAACACAGGAGTTCATTAGAAGATGAAACATTTGTGATGAAAAATATCAAAATAATTTTTATTTATTTATAATTCATGTACTAATACAAAAAGGAGCACAACCGTCAACAGACTGACGATTGACTTTGGGACACTATTCCCAACAATCTCCCACTAGGCCTAAAGCCTATCGGTGCAGTATCTAATACCCATCTTCGACTTGTAGTCATTGAACTCCTTCACCGCAATGGCTTTAGTGAATGGGTCGGCCAGGTTCTCCTTCCCGTCGATCTTCTGAAGGTCGACATCACCTCGATCCACGATCTCCCGGATGAGATGGTAGCGGCGCAGAATATGCTTCGTCCGCTGGTGTGCCTTTGGTTCCTTCGCCTGAGCAATGGCTCCAGAGCTGTCGCAGTAGAACAGAACTGGACCAACAAGGGAGGGTGCTACTCCGAGCTCGGTGATGAATTTCCTCAGCGACACCGCTTCTTTGGCAGCATCTGATGCAGCAATATACTCCGCCTCGCATACTGAATCGACCACAGTGTGCTGCTTGGAACTCTTCCAGCAGACAGCCCCACCATTAAGGGTAAAAATAAATCCTGACACACTCTTGCTATCATCGCGATCAGACTGGAAACTAGAGTCTGTAAACCCTATAAGTCTCAAGTCCGATTCACCATATATAAGCCACTGGTCCTTAGTATTTCTTAAATACTTCAGGATGGTTTTAACAACCTTCCAGTGATTCTCTCCTGGATCAGATTGGTATCTACTCACTACCCCTAGTGAGTATGCCACATCTGGTCGTGTACATGTCATGGCATACATGATAGATCCCACTGTCGAAGCATATGGAATCCTACCCATACGCTCTCTCTCTTGAGGTGTTGTCGGACAATCTCTCTTCGAGAGAGAAATTCCATGACCTATCGGTAGATAGCATTTCTTGAAATTTTCCATGCTGAACCTTTTCAGTATAGTATCAATGTACGTGGACTGGGATAAGCCAAGCAACTTTTTGAATCTATCCCTATAGATCCTCATCCCTAGGATGTAGGAAGCTTCTCCCAGATCCTTCATGGAGAACTGTGACGATAGCCAAATCTTTATTCCCTGTAATGCAGGGACATCATTCCCGATTAAAAGAATGTCATCCACATACAATACAAGAAATACTACTACTAGACCATTAGCCCACTTATAAATGCAGGGCTCTTCTCCGTTCTTAACGAAGCCATACGTTTTGATCGTCCTATCAAAATGTATGTTCCAACTCCGAGATGCCTGCTTAAGTCCATAAATGGACCTCTGTAGCTTGCACACCTTAGACTCATCTGTGGATGTGAACCCTTCAGATTGTATCATATACACCTCTTCATCCAGCTCTCCGTTTAGGAAAGCTGTCTTCACATCCATCTGCCAGATTTCATAGTCCAGATGGGCAGCGATTGCAAGCATAATCCGAATGGATTTGAGCATTGCCACAGGAGAAAATGTCTCGTCATAGTCTATACCATAACGTTGACGATATCCCTTGGCAACCAGATGGGCTTTATAGGTCTCCACCTTTCCGTCTGCGCCCCTCTTCCTTTTGAAGACCCACTTACACCCTATGGGTTTTACTCCTTCGAGTGGGTCAACCAATGTCCACATATCGTTGACCTTCATGGACTCCATTTCGGATTTCATGGCCTCTAGCCATTTCTCAGAGTCAGGTCTCTGCATTGCATCCATGTAGGTGATCGGATCCTCATCGTTTTCATCAAGTTCGACAGGATCACCATCCCGGACCAAGAAACCATAGTATCTGTCCGGTTGATGTGGTACTCTACCAGACCGCCTTAAGGGTGCATAATCAATGGGCTCCGGATCTGATCTAATCAAATCCGATTCAGGTTCAGTAATATGTGTCGGTTTTTCCACCTGTCGAACTTCGTCAAGTTCGACTTTAGAGGCAACAGTTCCTTCACTAAGGAACTCCTTTTCTAAAAAGATTGCCTTAAGGCTGACAAACACCTTTTGCTCTAGAAATAATACCCTTTGGTCTCTTTTGGGTACCCTATAAAATTACACTTGTCAGACCTAGGTCCAAGCTTGTCTGTAATTAAACGTTTAACATAAGCCGGACACCCCCAAACCCTAAGGTGCGAGAGTACTGGCTTACGTCCTATCCATATCTCATATGGCGTTTTGACTACAGACTTACTCGAAACTCTATTTAGAAGGTAACAAGCCGATTCGAGCGCATATCCCCAGAGGGAGATCGACAGACCAGCAAACCCCATCATGGATCGAACCATGTCTAACAGGGTCCGATTCCTCCTTTCAGACACACCATTATGCTGTGGTGTTCCAGGAGGAGTCCACTGAGAAAGAATCCCATTCTCCCCTAGATACGTCAGAAACTCATTGGAAAGGTATTCACCTCCTCGATCAGATCGAAGAGTTTTAATACACTTCCCAGTTTGTTTTTCTACCTCATTTCGGAATAGTTTGAACATTTCAAATGATTCCGACTTATGCTTCATTAAATAGACATACCCATACCTAGATAGGTCATCTGTGAAGGTTATGAAGTAGAAAAATCCACCTCTTGCACTTGAGCTCATGGGTCCACATACATCAGAATGTACCAGACCTAAGAGTTCACTAGCTCGCTCACCTTTTCCAGTAAAAGGTGACTTGGTCATCTTCCCAAGAAGACAGGACTCACAGGTTGGAAGTGATTCACAATCACTAACTTCAAGAATTCCTTCTTGAGCCAACCTGTTTATCCTGCTCTTATTGATATGACCTAGCCTACAGTGCCAAAGGTAGACTTCTGACACATTATCTATTCTAGAGCGTTTACCGAATTTTTGAACCACATTAACAGACTGTGATAGTAAGTAAATTTCATTATTTAATTGTCCAACAAATATTGTAACACCATTCAAAATGATATTGCAAATATTTTCTTTTATTAAAAAATCATAACCGTACATGGCCAAAAGGCCTACAGAAATAATATTTAATAAAAAACTTGAACAATAGTGACATTCACTCAGAATTACATTACGAGAATTGATTACAAGACTCATGATTCCTAAAGCTAGAACTGAAACTTTGCTTCCATCTCCAACATTCAGGAACCTCTCGCCTTCATCAAATCTCCTACTGACCTGCAGACCCTGCATCGAATTACAAATATGATAAGAGCTTCTGGTATCCAATACCCAGGCAGTAGTATCATAAATCGAAAAGTTGCAAGGAGTTATCATATAATTACCTTGCTTCTTCTTTGGCCTGTTCGGGTCCAGGGAGGCAATGTATTGAGGACAGTTCCTCTTCCAATGCCCGTGCTTCTTGCAAAAGAAGCACTCCGCCTGGCTCTGGTCGTGCTTGCGCTTCTTGGTCTGACCCCATGCTACTGTCCCAGCATGAGATTGCACCTTCTTATTTTTCTTCTTCTTGTCCTTCATCCCCTTCCCAAAGGGTTGACGACGAGAAGAAGACCCTCCCACTACATTCACCGACTCCTTATGGAGTTGGTGATCCTTCTCAAAGTTCTGCAGCAACCCCAACAATCCGTGGTAGTTTACTGCAGGCTTTGTCATTCGAAAATGAGTAAGGAATGGGAGGAAGGACTTGGACAAGGAATTAAGGATCGCATCCTTACCGAGCTGCTCGTACAGAGGAAAGCCCAATTTGCTTAGGCGCTCAATCATCTCGATCATGTACAGTACATGATCAGTGACTGAGGCCCCATCCCTCATCCGAGCATTGAAAATGGCACAACTAGTTTTGTGCATTTCAACGTCGTCAGACGTGCCAAAGGAGTCGTTCAACATTTGAAGCATCTCCTGTGGCTGGGTGTTCTCAAACCTTCGACTGAACTCGTCATTCATTGCTGCCAGCATAATGCATCGAACGGTGGTGCGGTCATTGAGCCACTTCAAGTAAGTGTCTCGGATCGCCTTACTAGCGTTCGGAGCTGGCTCCTCAGGTGCTGGATCCGTTACTACATAAAGGATCCGCTCATGCTCAAGGACGATTTTCAATTTTCGATACCAGCTATCGAAATTGGGTCCCATGAGCTTGTCATTATCTAATAATGACCGGAGCGACAGGGTAGTGGCCATAGCTGCTTAAAGAAAAACGAGACCTCTATTAGTACATAAATTAATACTAAAGACTTGAATTTTAGTCTAAAGTTTTTCCAATATTTTTACGAACTGGTAGCCTCATCCTCCAATTCGAGGAATTGCTTTAATTCCTTAATGGGTACTAGAATCCACACAGACTACACACGAGCCCAACTTTGGTTGGTCAACCCATGCGCATCTATGGGTAGGTTCTTAACCAGTTATTTCTCTAAACAACTTCTAGTAATTGATTTTGCCCCAGAACCTAATCAGTAGGCTTTGGCCTCCATTGAAAAGATCTGGTTAGGTCCAACCATTAACATGACTTAATTTAGTGAATCGGACTAATAAATGATCAGGTCCGACTTTGGTCGGCCAACCTAACCACCATCAGAAAGACTCAATCAAATTATCATATTATGAATAATAATTCCATTAGCCAATGAGCACCAGGCCTTTGGGCCTCCAATGATCATTGAACTAATAGACTCATTATCACTCACTTAATGGGAGGCTATGACTTAGTTATCATTATAACTTAATCATTTTAGGGACCTAATAATTTTGAGGATTTTATTAAAGAATAGTAGAGAAAAAATTATCCAGCCAATTTCAATCCTCCCACTGACTTCACCAAGTCAGATTAAAAAAGAATCTAATTAAAGCTGGCATTAGGAGCACCTAAATCAGTCACACTGATTTACCTAATGACATGGGTGAGCTCTAATCACCAAGTGATCTAATCAAAATCTAACTTACCAGATTGGCCAGGTAAGTGAGATCAGTGGTGGGGATTTGCCATTAACTCGTCAATGATCGAATCAATGCGAGTAGCTCCCGCTTAAGAACCACCGGTCAAAACTGCCGAACTTACCTTAGACACCAACCGGTTCATTAGTTTTAATTTTGATCAACTTAGTAAATAGGGCTCCACCGCGTAGCCATGAATTTAGTCCATCTTGGTCTAGTTAAAGACATGGATCCATTCAACTATAACTATTGAAGTTGAGTCTAGAGTATCCTTGACCTAATCTAATTCAACTTTTGATTAGATTTGACCAATTACTCCATTTAGTCCATTTTTTAAACTAACCTTAGGTCTAACCCAATTATGGACCTAATTCATCTAACCCATTGACCCACAAGTTTATGCAATTGTCTTAGGTCTTAATTCACAATTCTAGACCTACTAGACAACACTTAATTCTTTTAATTAAGTACTTGGACTGATGGGTCAGGATTTGGCATTTTGAAAATAATTTTCAAATTTGAAAGATTTTATTTTCTATTCACCAATGTATTAACTCATTTCACAAACGGGTCAGCACATTTCATAAACAACAATTCTATTGCTCATTACATAACAGAAAATAACTCAAAATAAATCATAAATTTTCTTTTAGATCTAATCTAACACATTCATGATAAATTTCTCAATTAATTCTTTCGCTGCTTCATCGGCATGGGATATAATTGCATCGGCACCCCTACCGCCATAGGAGATCCATCGAATGGGAAGAGAGGGCCTTTAAACCCTATTTTCTCCTATGACTGGACGGCCATGGCAACCAACCCAATTAGATTACTTACTATTTGGATCAAGTATATCTAAATATACCAATTTCAATTTAATTTTGATTTCAATTTCAATTTTAATTTCAAATTTTATTTAAATTTTTTAACCAATTTCAAATTTGAATTTCCAATTTTTTTTTTTTTTTTTTTTTTTTTTTTTTTTTTTTTTTAAATTTTAATTTCAAATTTAATTTTAATTTCAAATTTTAAATTTCATTTTTTTTTTGAGATTTCAACCAAATTTCAAATTTC